>NW_027016428.1:0-9935 GCF_036934945.1 Oncorhynchus masou masou
ATGACTAATGATGATAAATACAATCCACCTGTGTGTAATCAAGTCTCCGTATAAATGCACCTGTACTGTGATAGTCTCAGAGGTCCATTAAAAGTGCAGAGAGCATCATGAAGAACAAGGAACACACCAGGCAGGTCCGAGATACTGTTGTGAAGAAGTTAAAGCCGGATTTGGATACAAAAAGATTTCCCAAGCTTTAAACATCCCAAGGAGCACTGTGCAAGCGATAATATTGAAATGGAAGGAGTATCAGACCACTGCAAATCTACCAAGACCTGGCCGTCCCTCTAAACTTTCAGCTCATACAAGGAGAAGACTGATCAGAGATGCAGCCAAGAGGCCCATGATCACTCTGGATGAACTGCAGAGATCTACAGCTGAGGTGGGAGACTCTGTCCATAGGACAACAATCAGTCGTATATTGCACAAATCTGGCCTTTATGGAAGAGTGGCAAGAAGAAAGCCATTTCTTAAAGATGTCCATAAAAGTGAAGTTTAAAGTTTGCCACAAACCGCACAGGAGACACACAATACTCTGTGGAAGAAGGTGCTCTGGTCAGATGAAACCCAAATTGAACTTTTTGGCAACAATGCAGCTTGATATGTTTGGTGTAAAAGCAACCACAGCTCATCACCCTGAACACCATACCCACTGTCAAACATGGTGGTGGCAAACATCATGGTTTGGGCCTGCTTTCTTCAGCAGGGACAGGGAGAGATGGTTAAAGTGATGGGGAAGATGGATGGAGCCAAATACAGGACCATTCTGGAAAAACCTGATGGAGTCTGCAAAAGACCTGAGACTGGGACGGAGATTTGTCTTCCAACAAGACAATGATCCAAAACATAAAGCAAAATCTACAATGGAATGGTTCAAAATAAACATATCCAGGTGTTAGAATGGCCAAGTCAAAGTCAGACCTGAATCCAATCGAATCTGTGGAAAGAAACTGAAAACTGCTGTTCACAAATGCTCTCCATCAACCTCACTGAGCTCGAGCTGTTTTGCAAGGAGGAATGGGAAAAAATTTCAGTCTCTCGATGTGCAAAACTGATAGAGACATACCCCAAGCGACTTACAGCTATGTCGCAGCAAAGTAAGCGCTACAAAGTATTAACTTAAGGGGCTGAATAATTTGAGCAATTTGTCAGTTTTTGATTTGTTAAAAAAGTTGGAAATATCCAATAAATGTTGTTCCACTTCATGATTGTGTCCCACTTGTTGTTGATTCTTCACAAATAAATACAGTTTTATATCTTTATGTTTGAAGCCTGAAATGTGGCAAAAGGTCGCAAAGTTCAAGGGCCGGCGAATACTTTCGCAAGGCACTGTAACTCAGTCAAGCAGTAAAATCAGATTTTAAAAAAGCGATAAACCTTTACTTTATGGAACAGCGCTGTGAAGAGACACAGGCACACACACAGCATTCACAAGCCCTTTGCTACGGGCACTCTACACACATGGCCATCAGAATATTGTTATTTTGCAGTATTGTGGATTTTGTATTGTAGATTTATTATGGTAGAGTAGTGTGTTGTATGTTTGGACTCCAGGAAGAGTAGCTGCTGCCTTGGCAGCCGCTAATGTGGATCCAGAATAAATACAAATAGACTATAGTGACCACCTCCGTTAAGATGACACTGCCTAGTATGCTGCATAATACAGTGGCTTTAGGTCGACATGATCCTTTCTTGGGGTGAGGTGGATTCCCATTCCTCATGTCCTTTTTCTTTATTCACTTTTCAGTCTCCGTATTCTCAGTCTCAGTGTGCGCAGCCTCAGTAGGGGAGAAGCTGGTTTCCTACACATGTCAAGAGGGTACAAACACACTTGAAATACCATTTGGAGCAGTGGATCCCCAATGTGATCAGAGCTGGACCACTGGCAAAAAGGTAATCTATTTTCTACAGTATGTGGTCATGACAAGTAGATACAACGTGAATTCCGATATCTTTATTAGAGCAATTTTTCTTTTTACATATCACCATTGACAGTACGAAAATTGCTGCACTCACTACTGTAATTCACTCTGTATAACAGTGTCTGCTAAATGACATGTTATGGCAGGGCTATGTCAATTGAGACATGCCATGTGAAAGATAATTTTTTCACTACAGCCCATTGCTTACTATGAAAATGGCAAAGGTGAATGCAGTTTTTCATGCGAAGAAGTTATCTCTGGCAAAGTCCTCCTCAGTGACTGTGCCGATGTCACATTAACTACTGGTTGTACCACCAAGGTAGGTCAACTCATACAATTCACCTACCTCTTCTCTGTTACTGCCTACCAAATGCCAACCTAGTAAACGTTTCTAAATATTTACACCTTTCTCTTTCACAGGATGGGGTATATGAAGAGACCAGGCTGCACTTCTCAGGTGTGGTTGCTCCTGATGTTATTGGTGTATAACACAACATACCATTGATGTTCATATAAAGCGTTGTTGTCATCATATTGTCATCATAAAAATAAAATAGTTACTTTACGAGTAAAGTAGGAAGCCCAGGTTGCAATAGGCAAAAATATATTGTGTCATGTAAGGAGTGTAGATATTTGGCCTGGCGACCCGGTTTTATGGGCTGACTGAATGGAAGCTGATATTTGAGTTTTTTACTCTGCTGGTCTTGGCAGATTAGCAGTCCTCATTGTCCAAGACAGAATCAAGACTGAGTAAAAATGTATCCGACACCGAGACAATCAATACAGATGTGGGATCTTAATTGTATCACTTTTTTCTTTGCAGAGGATTTGCATGTACAGCTTGTAATTCCCACTTTTAAAATGTCAACTTCATTTTCCCTAACAAAACCTGTATAAACCCCTACAGAAAATGTCCATTTAATTATAATCCACATTTATAATCCACATAGTTAAAATTTCCTCTTAATTCAGGATTATTTTTCTACTGTAGCAAACTGGCTCAAATTTAAGATCCTAAGGTCCAGACCAGACTCAAGTTCTGTTCCAAACACAAAAACCGAATATACAAACACAGTGGGATATGAAGTGGACAATACCAGGTGGAGAACAACACTTCTTTTGAGTTTAAGATAAAGACAAATTGTAGGAGGAGACCCTCCCACAGTTCAGAATCATTAGCATATTTAAGCAATAATGCCTGAGGGTTGTCTAGGGCAAGAAAGTTGTCTCCACTTCTCTGGTAAGGATTCCTTCGATTTCAGTGCCTTATACCATTAGCCATTATTTTATCATATTGCTCATATTATTCATTTCTCATTTATAGGGATAAGTGTCATAACCAAGCTTTGCCTCCGGAAACTGCCAGTACTGCATCTACAAACGTTCAACATGCTCATTATGGTTAAGTATAGAGTTTTTTATTTTATTCGTTACACCAGTGTCTCCTAACAGGTCGATCGGCCCACCTATGAGTAGCTCGCCAAACAATTCTTAAAGTACATGCAATTTTCACGTGTTCCACGGCAAACTGTCATAAACAAATCTCACAAGTATCAGACACTGTAAACTCCCAGCTACTTACTATCTAACAAATGCAACATGACATTATCCAACACCTGGTTATCCACTATTGTCGTAAAAGCCAAACCTAACACAATATATGCCTATTACCTTAGCCCCAGTCTGTCATTTGCTGCTCGAGTTTGTCTATCGGTGTGTAGTCAGTGGATGTGATACAGCAAATACTTTCCCCAAAACCTTCTCAATTAAATTTTAACTGCAAAGTAGGCTTACCTAAGACTAGTCTATACCATGAGTAAGTACAGTGCATTCGGAAAGTATTTTGATGCCTTGACTTTTAAGGCTGTAAAGTATTATTTATTTTTTATTCTAAAATGTATTAAATATTATATCAATCTACATACAATACCTCATAATGACAAAGAGAAAAACAGGTTTTTGGAAATGTTTGCTAATTTATAAAATAAAATACAGATACCTTATTTACGTAAGTATCCCTTTCCTATGAGACCCTATGAGACCTGTTTCCATTGATAATCCTTGAGATGTTTCTACAAATTTATTGTGTGTCCACATGTGGTAAATTCAATTGATTGGACATGATTTGGAAAGGAACACACCTGTCTATATGGTCCCACATTTGAGAGTGCATGTTGGAGCAAAAACCAAGCCATGAGGTCAAAGGAATTGTCCGTGAGCTCAGAGATAGGATTTTGTCGAGGCACAGATCTGGGGAACGGTAACAAAAAATGTCAGCAGCATTGAAGGTCCCCAAGAACACAGTGGCCTTCATCATTCTTAAATGGAAGAAGTTTGGAGAGCCTTCCAGAAGGACAACCATCTCTGCAGCACTCTACCAACCAGGCCTTTAATGGTAGAGTGGCTAGATTTGAAGCCACTCCCTCAGTAGAAGGCCTCCTTGGAGTTTGCCAAAAGACACCTAAAGACTCTCAGACCATGAGAATCAAGATTCTCTGGTTTGATGAAACCAGGATGTAACTCTTTGGCCTGAATGCCAACCGTCACGTCTGGAGGAAACCTGGCACCATCCCTATGGTGAAGCCTGGTGATTGCATCATCAGCAGCAAGGACTGGGAGACTAGTCAGGATCGAGGGAGAGATGAACAGAGCAAAGTACAGAGAGATCCTTGATGAAAACCTGCTCCAGAGAGCTCAGGACCGGGGCAAAGGTTCACCTTCCAACAAGACAACAACCCTAAGCACACAGCCAAGACAACGCAAGAGTGACTTTGAGACAAGTCTCTAAATGTCCCGATTTGAACATCTCTTGCGAGACCTGAAAATAGTGTCATTCCTGTCAGGACCCGGTTTCGAACCTGGGTCTCCGGAGTGAGAAACAGTCACTTAACCAACTGAGCCACGAATAGTCAGCAGAACCCAGAAGATGAGGCAGACACAGCAGTACTTAAGACGGTGTATTTAATAAAGAAAAAATCCTTAAATACAAAAAATGGCAAATCCAAAAGGTGGTAGGAAAAGCACAAAAAAGGCCTCAAAAGAAACTCACAAAAAATAAAACAAAAACAAAAACAGAATACCACAAGAGCCGTCACCCGGAATCGACAAGAGTACACAGAACACTAGGCAGGGTGCTAACATACAAACACAGAGCACAGAACTGAGGGAACTAAGGGTTTAAATACAATTAGAGGAAACGAGGCACAGGTGCAAATAATAATGAGGATCAAGGGAAAAACATAAGGACAAAAAGCACAATGGGGGCATCTACTGACCAAAACCGGAACAACCCTGGCCAAATCCTGACAGAATCCCCCCTAGGAGCGGCTCCTGACGTTCCTACCAGCTCTCTCAGGGTGGAGGACCCTGAACTGACGAATGAGGTCAGGGTCCAGGATGTCTTTGGCAGGAACCAGACGCTCACCTCAGACCGTGGCCTTCCCAGTCCACCAGATACTGCCAGGATCCGGCTGCACCGCGGGAATCCAGTATCCGGTGGACGGTATAAGCCGGCTGGCCTCCAATGACACGAGGCGGAGGGGGAGGTCTGTCTGCCGGGACAAGGGAGAAAAAACAACAGGTTTTAACAATGAAACATGAAATGTGGGATTAATCTTAAGGGATCTGGGTAAGTGTAGGCGATAAGAAACTGGGTTAAACTCCTGGCAACCTTGAAGGGGCCGATGTATTTTTGGGACAGCTTGCGAGACTCCCGTAGAGGTAAGTCTCTTGTGGAGAGCCAGACTCTCTGGCCGGGCGCAGGGTAGGCCCGGGACGGCTGACGTCTGTTGGCTTGTTGATACCTCTGTGAGGAACGCATAAGATTAAGACGGGTCTTCCTCACATAAGCCGACAGCGTCTGACGAACTTCAAGGCTGAAGGCACTTTCTGACTTCTGCCTCCTGGTCCGGGAACAATGGAGGAGCATAGCCAAACTGACACTCGTGCGGGGACATACCAGTGGAGGAGGAGCGCAAGGTGTTGTGCGCGTATTCGGCCCAAACAATAAAGGATGACCATGTGGACAGTTGTCACGAGTCATACATCGGAGGGTGGTTTCCAGCTCTTGAGTTCATCCTCTGTTTGGCCGTTGGACTCCCGGATGGTACCCTGAAGATAGACTGGCAGAAGCCCCATGAGTTGGCAGAAGGCCTTCAAAACCTTGAGGCGAACTGGGGACCTCTGTCAGAAACCACATCTTGAGGAGATGCAGACAAGTTTGCTGATTAATTACCAGCTCAGCCGTTTCCTTGGCAGAAGGTAACTTAGTCAGAGGGCCAACTACAGCGCTTGAGCTCTGGTCTGACTGGAAGATAAGTAATGTGCCATGGGATGGAGGAAGTCCAGTAATAAAGTCCAATGGGCTATACAGGACCAAGTCTGTAGGGAACAGGTAAGGATGAAGAGTCCTTGAGGCGGAGGTGAAAGATTTGCCCTGGCATTTGCAGGGCAGGCGCATTGACGAAATTGGCAACGTCTTCTCTTATGGTAGGCCACCAGAACATCTCTGGATGAACTCCAGTCGACCACGCCCGGATGACAGGTGAGGCGAGAGGAGTGCCCCCACAGAAGGACCTGAGTCCTCACTGCCTTGGGGACAAACAACCGATTGGCAGGGCCTCCTTTCGGGTCCGGTTCGCTAGCTTGAGCATGTCTCACGGTATCCTCAACTTGCCACGAGATCGGAGCCACAATCTTAGCAGCAGGAAGGACAGGCATGTCCGTGTCATCTCGAATGGCAGGAGCGTAGACTCGGGACAGGGCATCCGGTTTGAGATTCTTCGACCCGGGCCGATAGGTGAGGATAAACTGGAATCGATTGAAGAAAAGAGACCATCTAGCTTGTCTAGAGTTCAATCGCTTCGCCTGCTGGATATGCTCCAGATTTTTGTGGTCCGTAAGCACTTGAAACGGGTGAGAAGCCCCCTCGAGCCAGTGTCTCCATTCCTTCAATGCCATCTTCACCGCTAGGAGTTCACGATCCCCCACATCGTAGTTCCTCTCAGTCGGGGTAAGCCGGTGTGAGAAGAAAGCGCACGGATGAAGCTTCTTGTCTTCACCCCTCTGAGACAGGACAGCTCCAACACCAACCTCTGATGCGTCTACCTCCACCACAAATGGTTCATCCGTAGTCGGTAGTATCAGGATGGGAGCAGAGAGGACGCGCTGCTTGAGTCCTTGGAAGGCCGTCTCAGCTTCTCTTCCCCACAAAAACCTTGCATTGCCACCTTTGGTTAAAGCTGAGAGAGGAGCTGCCACCAAACTGAAGTTCTTGATGAACTTGCGGTAAAAGTTTGTGAAGCCCAGGAAACGCTGAACATCCTTAACGGATTTGGGGGTGGGCCAATCCGCTACCGCCCCTACCTTCCTAGGGTCCATTTGGACTCGACCGGGTTCCACTACAAATCCCAGGAATTGTACTCGGGATGAATGGAATTCACATTTTTCCGGCTTAACGTACAGATGGCTGTCTAGGAGGCGTTTGAGTACTTGTCTGACATGCTTAGTGTGTTCTTGAAGGGAGCTCGAAAAGATGAGGATGTCATCCAAGTAAACGAACACAAATATGTTAAGCATATCCCTAAGCACATCGTTTATGAGCGCTTGGAACACCGCTGGGGCGTTGGTCAGGCCGAAGGGCATCACCAAGTATTCATAGTGACCAGTAGGCGTGTTGAAAGCGGTCTTCCATTCGTCACCAGGTCTGATCCGCACAAGATGGTATGCGTTCCGCAGGTCAAGCTTAGTGAAAACAACTGCTTCCTGGAGCAGCTCGAAGGCTGTGGCCATAAGGGGTAGCGGGTAACGGTTACGGACGGTTATGGCATTGAGTCCCCAGTAGTCGATGCAAGGACGTAATCCACCGTCTTTCTTGGCCACAAAGAAAAACCCTGCTCCTGCCGGGGAGGTGGATGGACGCATGAGGCCTGCTTCCAGAGCGTCCTTGATGTAGGTATCCATAGCAGCTCGTTCGGGTGGAGATAGGGAAAAGATCCGACCCCTGGGGGGGCAAGTGCCCGGAAACAGGTCGATGGGGCAATCGTAAGGTCTATGGGGTGGTAGCATGGTGGCCCTCTGTTTGCTAAACACCAGTTTGAGGTCATGGTAACACTCTGGAACTCGGGTCAGGTCGATGGATTCTAAAGACTCGGGAGTAGAACTCGGGGAATTCTGGAAAATACAAGTAGCTTGGCACGTAGGACCCCACTGCTTGATAGTGCCCACAGACCAGTCGATGTGAGGGTTATGGCTGTGAAGCCAGGGGTATCCAAGGACGATAGGGAACTCGGAACAGGAGATCAAATGAAAGTTCATCAATTCCTGGTGTTGTGAAACTGAAAGTCGCAAGGAGGTAGTGACATGAGTGACAAGTCCAGATCCCAAAGGGCTTCCATCCAATGTAGTAACCCTCATGGGGTCACTTAGAGGTTCAGAGGGAACGCCATTCTCCTTCGCCCAGACACCATCCATGAAGTTACCTGCGGCTCCAGAGTCTACCAAGGCTTGAAGGTGAAGCTTGTGGTTGTCCCAGGAGAGGGTGACTGGAGTCAGCTTCAGGCAGGAGTTGGGCAGGATGGGAGGAGGTTATGTTTCCCGTTACAGTTCCCCGGTCTGCGGGACAGAGCGTTTCCCTGGAGCCAGGACACGTGGGCAGTGGCGGGTTTGTGTCCCTGGTAACTGTCCCTCATCCGACGGTCTCTCTCAGCCTGGGAGATGCGTCCAATCTGCATGGGTTCCGGTGGAGCCAGCGATGATAAGGTGGGGACTCGGAGCTGGGACTGATAGGGGCTAGAGGTCTACGGTTGAGTTTCTCTCAGACGCTGGTCAATGCGTGAGGCCAACTTGATCAGGGACTTGAGGTGTCGGTGGTTCCCCGGTGGCCAGTTCATCTTGGATAGTCTGGAAAGGCCTTTCAGAAAGCACACCGTGAACGCCTCGTTGTTCCAGCCACTCGCTGCTGCCACCGTGCGGAACTGGATGGCATAGTCACGCTGCGCCAACCTTGATGGAGAGTCAGGGCTGTTTCAGCTGGTCAGAATTACTGGGCCTTGAAACACTCGTTTGAATTCCTCATTAAAGGCAGAGTAGCTGGCACAGCAGGAACTATGGGCATCACACACAGCAATGCCCAGGCCAGGGCTTTCCGACCAGGGTGATGATATCGATCTTAGACGGTCGGTGGGAAACTGATGAGGGTTGCAGCTCAAAGGAGAGAGAACATTGAGTGAGAAGCCCTTTACAAGCACTTGGTCACCTGAGAACCGTTGGGGAGGTGGAAGACGAGGTTCAGCCAGGGGGTTAACTGCCAGGTACGTGAACCTGAGGTACTGGGACGGAACTGTTGCCGGGGTAAGTCGATCAGATATTTGCTTAATGGAAGTCACTCTCCGACAGAAGATGAGAATGTCTAGCCATTAAGGCCTCTTGCTGAACAAGGGCGGCTTCGTGGCCGTTGGACAGTCTCCTGGTGGTGGGACAGCGTGGCAAAAGATCCTGGGAACTGGCTGCCTCTGGGTTCATTTTTGGCTCTGTGTTTCTGTCAGGACCCGGTTTCGAACCTGGGTCTCCGGAGTGAGAAACAGTCACTTAACCAACTGAGCCACGAATAGTCAGCAGAACCCAGAAGATGAGGCAGACACAGCAGTACTTAAGACGGTGTATTTAATAAAGAAAAAATCCTTAAATACAAAAAATGGCAAATCCAAAAGGTGGTAGGAAAAGCACAAAAAAGGCCTCAAAAGAAACTCACAAAAAAATAAAACAAAAACAAAAAACAGAATACCACAAGAGCGTCACCCGGAATCGACAAGAGTACACAGAACACTAGGGCAGGGTGCTAACATACAAACACAGAGCACAGAACTGAGGGAAACTAAGGGTTTAAATACAATTAGAGGAAACGAGGCACAGGTGCAAATAATAATGAGGATCAAGGGAAAAACATAAGGACAAAAAGCACAATGGGGGCATCTACTGACCAAAACCCGGAACAACCCTGGCCAAATCCTGACA
>NW_027016429.1:0-131440 GCF_036934945.1 Oncorhynchus masou masou
TCTGTTCCAGGGTGTTAGTTCAGCTCCACCATGGATGTCATTATCTCTGTTCCATGGTGTTAGTTCAGCTCCACCATGGATGTCATTATCTCTGTTCCAGGGTGTTAGTTCAGCTCCACCATGGATGTCATTATCTCTGTTCCAGGGTGTTAGTTCAGCTCCACCATGGATGTCATTCGATGCTTGTCATTATCTCTGGTCCAGGGTGTTAGTTCAGCTCCACCATGGATGTTCCAGGGTGTTTCATTATCTCTGGTCCAGGGTGTTAGTTCAGCTCCACCATGGATGTCATTCTCTCTGGTCCAGGGTGTTAGTTCAGCTCCACCATGGATGCTTGTCATTATCTCTGGTCCAGGGTGTTAGTTCAGCTCCACCATGGATGCTTTTCATAACCTCCGGTCCAGGGTGTTAGTTCAGCTCCACCATGGATGTCATTCTCTCTGGTCCAGGGTGTTAGTCCATTTCCACCATGGATGCTTGTCATAACCTCCGGTCCAGGGTGTTAGTCCAGCTCCACCATGGATGTCATTCTCTCTGGTCCAGGGTGTCACCCAGCCTCATCTGCTTCAGCCCTGTCCCTATTCACATCCAGTCCAAGAGGAAATGCTTTACCATAGATGCTTCCGTTCTTTATGCTTCTTAGCTCAACACGGAATGTGTCTGCAGTAAATTTGTGAATGATGGTAAAAAGTGAAAGAGAAACAGAAAGACAGTGACAGAAAGAGAAACAGAAAGACAGTGACAGAAAGAGAAACAGAAAGACAGTGACAGAAAGAGAAACATTGACAGAGACATTGACAGAGACATTGACATTGACAGAGACATTGACAGAGACAGAGACAAAGACATTGACAGAAAGAGAAACATTGACAGAAAGAGAAACATTGACAGAAAGAGAAACATTGACAGAAAGAGAAACATTGACAGAGACATTGACAGAGACATTGACATTGACAGAGACAGAGACAAAGACATTGACAGAAAGAGAAACATTGACAGAAAGAGAAACATTGACAGAAAGAGAAACATTGACAGAAAGAGAAACATTGAGAGAAAGAGAAACATTGACAGAGACATTGACAGAGACATTGACAGAGACATTGACATTGACAGAGACAGAGACAGAGACAAAGACATTGACAGAAAGAGAAATATTGACAGAAAGAGAAACATTGACAGAAAGAGAAACATTGACAGAAAGAGAAACATTGACAGAGACATTGACAGAGACATTGACAGAGACATTGACAGAGACAGAGACATTGACAGAAAGAGAAACATTGACAGAAAGAGAAACATTGACAGAAAGAGAAACATTGACAGAAAGAGAAACATTGACAGAGACAGAGGCATTGAAGGAGACATTGACAGAAAGAGAAACATTGACAGAGACAGAGACAGAAACATTGACAGAGACATTGACAGAAAGAGAAACATTGACAGAGACAGAGACAGAGACATTGACAGAAAGAGAAACATTGACAGAGACGGAGACAGAAACAGAGACAGAAACATTGACAGAGACAGTGACAGAGACAGTGACAGAAAGAGAAACATTGACAGAGACAGAAACATTGACAGAGACAGAGACAGAGACAGAAACATTGACAGAGACAGTGACAGAGACAGTGACAGAAAGAGAAACATTGACAGAGACAGAGACATTGACAGAGACATTGACAGAAAGAGAAACATTGACAGAGACAGAGACATTGACAGAGACATTGACAGAGACATTGACAGAAAGAGATACAGAGACAGAGACAGAGACAGAAACAGAGACAGAGACAGAGACAGAAACATTGACAGAGACAGTGACAGAGACAGAGACAGAGACAGAAAGAGAAACATTGACAGAGACAGAGACAGAGACAGAGACAGTGACAGAGACAGAGACAGTGACGGAGACAGAGACAGTGACAGAGACAGAAACAGAAAATGTATGTAAAACCACTGTATAACAATATCCCCATCTCATATTCACCAGCCATCAGAGACTAACAGGATATGCTGCTCTCTAGTGATGCAACTGGTAACTACTGCTATTCAGAAGCACACCAATGACTAGTCATGCCACAAACCAGTCAGATGGAGAGAGGGACACAAATCCTCCCGTGAGAAGACTGATTAGAAAGGTCTGCAGAGGGAAACCACCTCAATCAGCAGTGTCACTTTGTGTATTTACATTTACATTTACATTTAAGTCATTTAGCAGACGCTCTTATCCAGAGCGACTTACAAATTGGTGAATTCACCTTCTGACATCCAGTGGAACAGCCACTTTACAATAGTGCATCTAAATCATTAAGGGGGAGGGGGGGTGAGAAGGATTACTTATCCTATCCTAGGTATTCCTTGAAGAGGTGGGGTTTCAGGTGTCTCCGGAAGGTGGTGATTGACTCCGCTGTCCTGGCGTCGTGAGGGAGTTTGTTCCACCATTGGGGGGCCAGAGCAGCGAACAGTTTTGACTGGGCTGAGCGGGAACTGTACTTCCTCAGTGGTAGGGAGGCGAGCAGGCCAGAGGTGGATGAACGCAGTGCCCTTGTTTGGGTGTAGGGCCTGATCAGAGCCTGGAGGTACTGCGGTGCCGTTCCCCTCACAGCTCCGTAGGCAAGCACCATGGTCTTGTAGCGGATGCGAGCTTCAACTGGAAGCCAGTGGAGAGAGCGGAGGAGCGGGGTGACGTGAGAGAACTTGGGAAGGTTGAACACCAGACGGGCTGCGGCGTTCTGGATGAGTTGTAGGGGTTTGATGGCACAGGCAGGGAGCCCAGCCAACAGCGAGTTGCAGTAATCCAGACGGGAGATGACAAGTGCCTGGATTAGGACCTGCGCCGCTTCCTGTGTGAGGCAGGGGCGTACTCTGCGGATGTTGTAGAGCATGAACCTACAGGAACGGGCCACCGCCTTGATGTTAGTTGAGAACGACAGGGTGTTGTCCAGGATCACGCCAAGGTTCTTAGCGCTCTGGGAGGAGGAAACAATGGAGTTGTCAACCGTGATGGCGAGATCATGGAACGGGCAGTCCTTCCCCGGGAGGAAGAGCAGCTCTGTCTTGCCGAGGTTCAGCTTGAGGTGGTGATCCGTCATCCACACTGATATGTCTGCCAGACATGCAGAGATGCGATTCGCCACCTGGTCATCAGAAGGGGGAAAGGAGAAGATTAATTGTGTGTCGTCTGCATAGCAATGATAGGAGAGACCATGTGAGGTTATGACAGAGCCAAGTGACTTGGTGTATAGCGAGAATAGGAGAGGGCCTAGAACAGAGCCCTGGGGGACACCAGTGGTGAGAGCGCGTGGCGAGGAGACAGATTCTCGCCACGCCACCTGGTAGGAGCGACCTGTCAGGTAGGACGCAATCCAAGCGTGGGCCGCGCCGGAGATGCCCAACTCGGAGAGGGTGGAGAGGAGGATCTGATGGTTCACAGTGTCGAAGGCAGCCGATAGGTCTAGAAGGATGAGAGCAGAGGAGAGAGAGTTAGCTTTAGCAGTGCGGAGCGCCTCCGTGATACAGAGAAGAGCAGTCTCAGTTGAATGACTAGTCTTGAAACCTGACTGATTTGGATCAAGAAGGTCATTCTGAGAGAGATAGCGGGAGAGCTGGCCAAGGACGGCACGTTCAAGAGTTTTGGAGAGAAAAGAAAGAAGGGATACTGGTCTGTAGTTGTTGACATCGGAGGGATCGAGTGTAGGTTTTTTCAGAAGGGGTGCAACTCTCGCTCTCTTGAAGACGGAAGGGACGAGCCAGCGGTCAGGGATGAGTTGATGAGCGAGGTGAGGTAAGGGAGAAGGTCTCCGGAAATGGTCTGGAGAAGAGAGGAGGGGATAGGGTCAAGCGGGCAGGTTGTTGGGCGGCCGGCCGTCACAAGAAGCGAGATTTCATCTGGAGAGAGAGGGGAGAAAGAGGTCAGAGCACAGGGTAGGGCAGTGTGAGCAGAACCAGCGGTGACGTTTGACTTAGCAAACGAGGATCGGATGTCGTCGACCTTCTTTTCAAAATGGTTGACGAAGTCATCTGCAGAGAGGGAGGAGGGGGGGAGGGGAGGAGGATTCAGGAGGGAGGAGAAGGTGGCAAAGAGCTTCCTAGGGTTAGAGGCAGATGCTTGGAATTTAGAGTGGAAGAAAGTGGCTTTAGCAGCAGAGACAGAGGAGGAAAATGTAGAGAGGAGGGAGTGAAAGGATGCCAGGTCCGCAGGGAGGCGAGTTTTCCTCCATTTCCACTCGGCTGCCCGGAGCACTGTTCTGTGAGCTCGCAGTGAGTCAAGCCGAGCCACGGAGCGGGAGGGGAGGACCGAGCCGGCCTGGAGGATAGGGGACATAGAGAGTCAAAGGATGCAGAAAGGGAAGAGAGGAGGGTTGAGGAGGCAGAATCAGGAGATAGGTTGGAGAAGGTATGAGCAGAGGGAAGAGATGATAGGATGGAAGAGGAGAGAGTAGCGGGGGAGAGAGAGCGAAGGTTGGGACGGCGCGATACCATCCGAGTAGGGGCAGTGTGGGAAGTGTTGGATGAGAGCGAGAGGGAAAAGGATACAAGGTAGTGGTCGGAGACTTGGAGGGGAGTTGCAATGAGGTTAGTGGAAGAACAGCATCTAGTAAAGATGAGGTCGAGCGTATTGCCTGCCTTGTGAGTAGGGGGAAGGTGAGAGGGTGAGGTCAAAAGAGGAGAGGAGTGGAAAGAAGGAGGCAGAGAGGAATGAGTCAAAGGTAGACGTGGGGAGGTTAAAGTCGCCCAGGACTGTGAGAGGTGAGCCGTCCTCAGGAAAGGAGCTTATCAAGGCATCAAGCTCATTGATGAACTCTCCGAGGGAACCTGGAGGGCGATAAATGATAAGGATGTTAAGCTTGAAAGGGCTGGTAACTGTGACAGCATGGAATTCAAAGGAGGCGATAGACAGATGGGTAAGGGGAGAAAGAGAGAATGACCACTTGGGAGAGATGAGGATCCCGGTGCCACCACCCCGCTGACCAGAAGCTCTCGGGGTGTGCGAGAACACGTGGGCGGACGAAGAGAGAGCAGTAGGAGTAGCAGTGTTGTCTGTGGTGATCCATGTTTCCGTCAGTGCCAAGAAGTCGAGGGACTGGAGGGAGGCATAGGCTGAGATGAGCTCTGCCTTGTTGGCCGCAGATCGGCAGTTCCAGAGGCTACCGGAGACCTGGAACTCCACGTGGGTCGTGCGCGCTGGGACCACTAGGGTGGCCGCGGCCACGCGGTGTGGAGCGTTTGTATGGTCTGTGCAGAGAGGAGAGAACAGGGATAGATAGACACATAGTTAACAGGCTACAGAAGAGGCTACGCTAATGCAAAGGAGATTGGAATGACAAGTGGACTACACTTATCGAATGTTCAGAACGTTAAGCTTACGTAGCAAGAATCTTATTGACTAAAATGATTGAAATGATGCAGTACTGCTGGAGTAGGCTAGCTGGCAGTGGCTACGTTGTTGACACTACACTAATCAAGTCGTTCCGTCGAGTGTAATAGTTTCTACAGTGCTGCTATTCGGGGGCTAGCTGGCTAGCTAGCAGTGTTGATTACGTAACGTTACGTTTAGTGCGTCTTTAACTGGAACAGTGTGAGGATACAGCGAGAACACTGAGAGGATAGAGCTAGAACACAGAGCGTATACAGCTAGAACACAGAGTAAATAGCTAGAACACTAAGGGGATACAGCTAGAACACTGAGAGGATAGAGCGAGAACACAGAGGATATAGCAAGAACACTGAGTATACAGCCAGAACACTTAGTGTACTGCTAGAAAATTGAGAGTTTACAGCGAGAACACTGGGGATATAGCTAGAACACTGGAAATACAGCTGCAACACTGAGGATACAGCTGCAACACTGAGAGGATATAGCTAGAACACTGAGAACGTAGCGAGAAAAGCGAAAGTATAGCTAGAACACTGAGTTTGTAGGTAGAACACTGAGGATACAGCTTGAACACTGAGGATACAGCTAGAACACTGGGGATATAGCTGGAACACAGAGGATACAGCTAGAACACCGAGGGTACAGCTAGAACACTGAGAGGATACAGCGGGAACACTGAGAGGATAGAGCTAGAACACTGAGAGGATAGAGCTAGAACACAGAGCGTATACAGCTAGAACACAGAGTATATAGCTAGAACACTGAGAGGATAGAGCAAGAACACAGAGGATATAGCAAGAACACTGAGTATACAGCCAGAACACTTAGTGTACTGCTAGAAAATTGAGAGTTTAACTAGAACACTGAGATTATAGCTAGAACACAGAGAGGATTAAGCTAGAACGCTGAGAACGTAGCTAGAAAAGCGAGAGTATCGCTAGAACACTGAGATGATACAGCTAGAAAACTGAGAGGATACAGCGAGAACACAGAGGATTTAGCTAGAACACTGAGAAGATATAGCGAGAACACTGAGAGGATATAGCTAGAACACTGAGAAGATATAGCGAGAACACTGAGAGGATATAGCTAGAACACTGAGGATACAGCTAGAACACTGAGGATACAGCGAGAACACTGAGGATACAGCGAGAACACTGGGGATATAGCTAGAACATTGGAAATACAGCTGCAACACTGAGGATATAGCTAGAACACTGAGAACGTAGCGAGAAAAGCGAGAACACTGAGTTTGTAGCTAGAACACTGAGAGGATAGCTAGAACACTGAGATGATACAGCTAGAACACTGAGAGGATATAGCTAGAACACTGAGGATATATCTAGAACACTGAGAGGATACAGCTAGAACACAGAGTATATAGCTAGAACACTGAGGGGATACAGCTAGAACACTGAGAGGATAGAGTCGAGAACACAGAGGATATAGCAAGAATACTGAGTATACAGCCAGAACACTTAGTGTACTGCTAGAAAATTGAGAGTTTAACTAGAACACTGAGATTATAGCTAGAACACAGAGAGGATTAAGCTAGAACGCTGAGAACGTAGCTAGAAAAGCGAGAGTATCGCTAGGACACTGAGATGATACAGCTAGAACACTGAGAGGATACAGCGAGAACACTGGGGATATAGCTAGAACACTGTAAATACAGCTGCAACACTGAGGATACAGCTGCAACACTGAGAGGATATAGCTAGAACACTGAGAACGTAGCGAGAAAAGCGAAAGTATAGCTAGAACACTGAGTTTGTAGCTTGAACACTGAGGATACAGCTAGAACACTGGGGATATAGCTGGAACACAGAGGATACAGCTAGAACACCGAGGGTACAGCTAGAACACAGAGGATACAGCGGAAACACTGAGAGGATAGAGCTAGAACACTGAGAGGATAGAGCGAGAACACAGAGGATAAAGCAAGAACACTGAGTATACAGCCAGAACACTTAGTGTACTGCTAGAAAATTGAGAGTTTAACTAGAACACTGAGATTATAGCTAGAACGCTGAGAACGTAGCTAGAAAAGCGAGAGTATCGCTAGAACACTGAGATGATACAGCGAGAACACTGAGAGAATATAGCTAGAACACTGAGAGGATATAGCGAGAACACTGAGAGGATATAGCTAGAACACTGAGAAGATATCGCTACAACACTGAGAGGATATAGCTAGAACACTGAGAGGATACAGCGAGAACACTGGGGATATAGCTAGAACACTGGAAATACAGCTGCAACACTGAGGATACAGCTGCAACACTGAGAGGATATAGCTAGAACACTGAGAGGATATAACTAGAACACTGAGAGGATATAACTAGAACACTGAGAGGATATAGCTAGAACACTGAGAGGATATAGCGAGAACACTGAGAGGATATAACTAGAACACTGAGAGGATATAGCTAGAACACAGAGGATATAACTAGAACACTGAGAGGATATAGCTAGAACACTGAGAGGATATAACTAGAACACTGAGAGGATATAGCTAGAACACTGAGAAGATATAGCGAGAACACTGAGGATACAGCTAGAACACTGAGGATACAGCTAGAACACTGAGGATACAGCTAGAACACTGAGGATACAGCGAGAACACTGGGGATATAGCTAGAACATTGGAAATACAGCTGCAACACTGAGGATATAACTAGAACACTGAGAACGTAGCGAGAAAAGCAAGAACACAAGAACACTGAGGATATATCTAGAACACTGAGAGGATACAGCTAAAACATTGAGTGTACAGCTACATCACTGGGATATAGCTAGACCACTGATGATACAGCTAGACCACTGATGATACAGCTAGAGCACTGATGATACAGCTTGAACACTGATGATAGAGCAAGAACACTGATGATACAGCAAGCACTGATGATACATCTAGTACACTGAGGATACATCTAGAACACCGAGGATACAGCTGGAACACCGAGGATACAGCTGGAACACCGAGGATACAGCTAGAACACTGAGGATATAGCTAGAACACTGAGGATACAGCTGTACCCTCATTGTTCCTGTTCCCAAGAAAGCTAAGGTAACTGAGCTAAACGACTACCGCCCCGTAGCACTCACTTCCGTCATCATGAAGTGCTTTGAGAGACTAGTCAAGGACCATATCACCTCCACCCTACCTGACACCCTAGACCCACTCCAATTTGCTTACCGCCCAAATCGGTCCACAGACGACGCAATCTCAACCACACTGCACACTGCCCTAACACATCTGGACAAGAGGAATACCTATGTGAGAATGCTGTTGATCGACTACAGCTCGGCATTTAACACGATAGTACCCTCCAAGCTCGTCATCAAGCTCGAGACCCTGGGTCTCGACCCCGCCCTGTGCAACTGGGTACTGGACTTCCTGACGGGCCGCCCCCCAGGTGGTGAGGGTAGGCAACAACATCTCCACCCCGCTGATCCTCAACACTGGGGCCCCACAAGGGTGCGTTCTGAGCCCTCTCCTGTACTCCCTGTTCACCCACGACTGCGCGGCCATGCACGCCTCCAACTCAATCATCAAGTTTGCGGACTACACAACAGTGGTAGGATGGTTTACCAACAACAACGAGACGGCCTACAGGGAGGAGGTGAGGGCCCTCGGAGTGTGGTGTCAGGACAATAACCTCACACTCAACGTCAACAAAACTAAGGAGATGATTGTGGACTTCAGGAAACAGCAGAGGGAACACCCCCCTATCCACATCGATGGAACAATAGTGTAGAGGGTAGTAAGTTTTAAGTTCCTCTGCATACACATCACAGACAAACTGAATTGGTCCACTCACACACAGAAAGCAGCGCCTCTTCAACCTCAAGAGACTGAAGAAATTCGGCTTGTCACCAAAAGCACTCACAAACTTCTACAGATGCACAATCGAGAGCAACCTGGCGGGCTGTATCACCGCCTGGTACGGCAACTGCTCCGCCCACAACTGTAAGGCTCTCCAGAGGGTAGTGAGGTCTGCACAACGTATCACCGGGGGCAAACTACCTGCCCTCCAGGACACCTACACCACCCGATGTAACAGGAAGGCCACAAAGATCATCACGGACAACACCCACACGAGCCACTGCCTGTTCACCCCGCTATCATCCAGAAGGCGAGGTCAGTACAGGTGCATCAAAGCTGGGACCGAGAAACTGAAAAACAGCTTCTATCTCAAGGCCATCAGACTGTTAAACAGCCGCCACTAACATTGAGTGGCTGCTGCCAACACCCTGACTCAACTCCAGCCACTTCAATAATGGGAATTGATGGGAAAGGATGTAAAATATATCACTAGCCACTTTAAACAATGCTATCTAATATAATGTTTACATACCCTACATTATTCATCTCATATGTATACGTATATACTGTACTCTATCATCTACTGCATCCTTATGTAATACATGTATCACTAGCCACTTTAACTATGCCACTTTGTTTACATACTCATCTCATATGTATCTACTGTACTCGATACCATCTACTGTATCTTGCCTATGCTGCTCTGCAACATCACTCATTCATATCTTTATGTACATATTCTTTATCCCCTTACACTGTGTATAAGAAATTCGTTTTGGAATTGTTAGTTAGATTAGTTAGTTCGTTAGATTACTTCGTTGGTTATTACTGCATTGTCGGAATTGGAAGCACAAGCATTTCACTACACTTGCATTAACATCTGCTAACCATGTGTATGTGACAAATAAAATTTGATTTGATTTGAATTTAGAACACTGAGGATACAGCTATATCACTGAGGATATAGCGAGATCACTGAGGATATAGATAGAACACTGAGGATACAGCTAGAACACCGAGGATACAGCTAGAACACTGAGGGTACAGCTGGAACACTGAGGATACAGCTAGAACACTGAGAGGATATAGCTAGAACACTGAGGATACAGCTAGAACACTGGGGATATAGCTAGAACACTGAGAGGATATAGCAAGAACACTGAGAGGATATAGCTAGAACACAGAGGATATGGCTAGAAAACTGAGGATACAGCTAGAACACTGAGGATACAGCTAGAACACTGAGGATGCAGCTCGAACACTGGGGACATAGCTAGAACACTGGAGATACAGCTGCAACACTGACGATATAGCTAGAACACTGAGAAGATATAGCTTGAACACTGAGAACGTAGCGAGAAAAGCGAGAGTAAGCTAGAACACTGAGTTTGTAGCTAGAACACTGAGAGGATAGCTAGAACACTGAGATGATACAGCTAGAACACTGAGAGGATATAGCTAGAACACTGAGAGGATATAGCTGGAACACTGAGGATACAGCTAGAACACTGGGGATATAGATAGTTCACTGGGGATACAGCTCGAACACTGAGGATACAGCTCAAACACTGGGGATATAGCTAGAACACTGGAGACACAGCTGCAACACTGAGGATATAGCTGCAACACTGAGAGGATATAACTAGAACACTAAGAGGATATAGCTAGAACACTGAGAACGTAGCGAGAAAAGCGAGAGTAAAGCTTGAACACTGAGGATACAGCTCGAACACTGAGGATACAGCTAGAACACTGAGGATACAGCTAGAACACTGAGGATACAGCTAGAACACTGGGGATATAGCTAGAACACTGGGGATATAGCTTGAACACCGGGGATACAGCTGGAACACCGAGGATACAGCTAGAACACTGAGGATACAGCTAGAACACTGAGGATACAGCTGGTACACTGAGGATACAGCTTGAACACTGGGGATATAGCGAGAACACTGGGGATACAGCTAGAACACTGGAGATACAGCTGGAACACTGAGAGGATATAGCTGGAACACTGAGGATACAGCTAGAACACAGAGGATATAGAAAGAACACTGGGGATATAGCGAGAACACTGGGGATACAGCTAGAACACTGTGGATATAGCTTGAACACCGGGGATACAGCTGGAACACCGAGGATACAGCTAGAACACTGAGGATACAGCTAGAACACTGAGGATACAGCTTGAACACTGAGGATACAGCGAGAACACTGGGGATACAGCGAGAACACTGGGGATACAGCTGGAACACTGAGAGGATATAGCTGGAACACTGAGGATACAGCTAGAACACAGAGGATATAGCAAGAACACTGAGGATACAGCTAGAACACTGAGGATACAGCTAGAACACTGGGGATATAGCTAGAACACTGGGGATATAGCTTGAACACAATGAGGATACAGCTGGAACACTGAGGATACAGCTAGAACACTGAGGATACAGCTAGAACACTGAGGATTTAGTTGAACACTGAGGATACAGCTGGAACACTGGAGGATATAGCGAGAACACTGGGGATACAGCTAAAACACTAAGGATACAGCTAGAACACTGAGAGGATATAGCTGGAACACTGAGGATACAGCTAGAACACAGAGGATATAGCAAGAACACTGGGGATATAGCGAGAACACTGGGGATACATCTGGAACACTGAGGATACAGCTTGAACATTGAGGATACAGCTAGAACACTGAGGACACAGCTAGAACACTGAGGATACAGCTTGAACACTGAGGATAAAGCGAGAACACTAGGGATATAGCTGGAACACTAGGATACAGCTAGAACACTGAGGATACAGCTTGAACACTGAGGATACAGCAAGAACACTGGGGATATAGCTGGAACACTGGTTCTTACAGCTGCAACACTGAGGATATAGCTGCAACACTGAGAATGTAGGAAGAGTCTTGGTGGTTCCAAGCTCGAACACTGAGTTTGTAGCTAGAACACTGGGAGGATAGCTAGAACACTGAGATGATACAGCTAGACACTGCCTCAAGAGAATCTCGGAGCTAGAACACTGAGCTTGGATATAGCTAGAACACTGTCAAGAGGATATAGCTAGAACACTGAGGAAATCAGTCCAAACACTGAGGATTAGAACACAGGGGATCCAATCAAGTTCTAGAACACTGGGGATACAGCGAGAAACTGAGGATACAGCTTGAACACTGAGGATACAGCTAGAAATCTGAGGATACAGCTCGAACACTGAGGATACAGCGAGAACACTGGGGATATAGCTAGAACACTGGAGACACAGCTGCAACACTGAGGATATAGCTGCAACACTGAGAGGATATAGCTAGAACACTGAGGATACAGCTAGAACACTGAGGATACAGCTGATTAATAGAACACTGAGGATAAGCTAGAACACTGGGGATATAAGCTAGAACACTGGGGATATACTTTTGAATGCACTGGGGATACAGCTGGAACACCGAGGATACAGCTAGAACACTGAGGATACAGCTAGAACACTGAGGATACAGCTTGAACACTGAGGATACAGCAAGAACACTGGGGATACAGCGAGAACACTGGGGATACAGCTAGAACACTGGAGATACAGCTGGAACACTGAGAGGATATAGCTGGAACACTGAGGATACAGCTAGAACACAGAGGATATAGCAAGAACACTGGGGATATAGCGAGAACACTGGGGATACAGCGAGAACACTGAGGATACAGCTTGAACATTGAGGATACAGCTAGAACACTGAGGACACAGCTAGAACACTGAGGATACAGCTTGAACACTGAGGATAAAGCGAGAACACTAGGGATATAGCTGGAACACTGAGGATACAGCTAGAACACTGAGGATACAGCAAGAACACTGGGGATATAGCTGAATACTGAGAGTTGTAAGCTGCAACACTGAGGATATAGCTGCAACACTGAGGTTGTAATCTGACTAAAGATAGAGGTTGTAATCTGAACACTGAGTTTGTAGCTAGAACATTGGGAGGATAGCTAGAACACTGAGATGATACAGCTAGAACACTGAGAGAATATAGCTAGAACACTGAGAGGATATAGCTAGAACACAGAGGATATAGCTAGAACACTGAGGATACAGCTAGAACACTGAGGATACAGCTAGAACACTGAGGATACAGCTAGAACACTGAGGATACAGCTAGAACACTGAGGATACAGCTAGAACACTGAGGATACAGCTAGAACACTGAGGATACAGCTAGAACACTGAGGATACAGCGTGAACACTGAGGACACAGCGAGAACACTGGGGATATAGCTAGAACACCGTGGATATAGCTAGAACACTGGAGATACAGCTGCAACACTGAGGATATAGCTGCAACACTGAGAGGATATAGCTAGAACACTGAGAGGATATAGCTAGAACACTGAGAACGTAGCAAGAAAAGCGAGAGTAAAGCTATAACAATGAGTTTGTAGCTAGAACACTGAGGATACAGCTAGAACACTGATGATACAGCTAGAACACCGGGGATACAGCTGGAACACCGAGGGTACAGCTGGAACACTGATTAGGATATGCTCAACACTGAGTGGATACCAGCTAGAACACTGAGGATACAGTAGAACACAGGATACATTTTAGAACACTGAAGATACAGCTAGAACACTGAAGATACAGCTAGAACATTCGAGACGGTACACTTGGAACACTCCTTTTTAGCTAGAACACTGAGAGGATAGCTAGAACAATGAGATGATACAGCTCGAACACTGAGAGGATATAGCTAGAACACTGAGAGTATATAGCTAGAACACTAAAAGGATATAGCTAGAACACTGAGAGGATATAGCTAGAACACTGAGAGGATATATATAGAATACTGAGAGGATATATCTAGAACACTGAGAGGATACAGCTAAAACACTGAGTGTACAGCTACATCAATGGGATATAGCTAGAACACTGAGGATATAGCTAGACCACTGATGATACAGCTAGAACACTGACGATACAGCTAGAACACTGATGATACAGCTAGAACGATGCGGATACATCTAGAACACTGAGGATACATCTAGAATACTGAGGATACAGCTGGAACACTGAGAGGATATAGCTAGAACACTGAGAGGATTTTTGCTAGAACACTGAGGATACAGCTAGAACACTGAGGATACAGCTAGAACACTGAGGATACAGCTAGAACACCGAGGATACAGCTAGAACACTGAGTGTACAGCTACATCACTGGGATATAGCTAGAACACTGAGGATATAGCTGGACCACTGATGATACAGCTAGAACACTGATGATACAGCTAGAACACTGAGGATACAGCTGGAACACAGTGGATACAGCTGGAACACAGTGGATACAACTGGAACACCGAGGATACAGCTAGAACACTGAGGATATAGCTAGAACACTGAGGATACAGCCTGAACAATGAGGATACAGCTAGAACACTGAGGGTACAGCTGGTACACTGAGCGGATATAGCTAGAACACTGAGAGGACTTAGTTAGAACAGTAAGGATACAGCTGGAACACTGAGAGGGTATAGCTAGAACACAGAGGATTTAGTTAAAACACTAAGGATACAGCTTGAACACAGAGGATACATCTAGAACACAGAGGATACATCTAGAACACAGATGATACATCTGGAACACAGAGGATATAGCTAGAACAAAATTGGTTTCATCAGACCAGAGAATCTTGGTCATCGTGGTTCGAGAGTCCTTTTTGTGCCTTGAGGCAAACTCCAAGCGTGCTGTGACTTTTATTGAGGAGTGGCTTCTGTCTGGCCACTACCATAAAGACCTGATTGGTGGAGTCCTGCAGAGATGGTTGTCCTTCTGGAAGGTTCTCCCATCTCCACAGATGAACTCTGGAGCTCTTTCAAAGTGAACATTAGGTTCTTGGTCACTTTCCTTATTTACTCCCTTTTCCCCCATTGGCTCATTTTGGCCAGGCTGCCAGCTCTAGGAAGAGTCTTGGTGGTTCCAACCTTCTTCCATTGAAGAATGACGGAGGCCACTGTGTTCTTGGGGACCTTCAATGCTGCAGAAATGTGTTGGTACCCTTCCCCAGATCTGTGCCTCAACACAATCCTGTCTCGGAGCTCTACGGACAATTCCTTCGACCTCATGGCTTGGTTTTTGCTCTGACTTGCACTGTCAACTGTGGGACCTTATATAGACAGGTGTGTGCCTTTCCAAATCATGTCCAATCAATTGAATTTACCACAGGTGGACTCCAATCAAGTTCTAGAAACATCTCAAGGACGATCAATGGAAACATGATTCACCTGAGCTCAATTTAGAGTCTCATAGCAAAGTGTCTGAATACGTAAATTAGGTATTTCAGTTTTTTACTTTTTATACGTTTACTAAAATGTCTAAAAGCCTGTTTTCGCTTTGACACTATGGGGTATTGTGATGTCATTATGGGGTATTGCGTAGATTAATGAGGAAAACATTAATTGAATCAATTTTAGAATAAGGCTGTAATGTAACAAAATGTAACAAAACGGTGATTAAAGACCAGGGGTCTGAATACTTTCTGAATGCACTATATTGTAGTTCCCATATAAATAACTCCACCAGTCCTGTTTATGATATCATTTACAAAGACATTACCGTTTTGTCTTCTTCTAAAATAATGTTTTTTTGTTGCAATTCGTATATTTGAGTTTTATCATAAAATGTGTTGTATTATTTGTTCTGTCTTTTCGGGTGGGTTAAATTGAAATTGCAACCAGCTTTCAATGGGTTCTTTTAAATATAGCAATATTTTTGAGATTATTTCATTTTCAAATAACCGAAAGTGAGAGGTTGCAATCTGCATAAAGGGAGAGGTTGTAATCTGAATGTAGTGAAAGGTTGTAATCGGAATACAGTGAGAGGTTGTAATCTGAATACAGTGAGAGGTTGTAATCTGAATAAAGGGAGAGGTTGTAATCTGAATAAAAGGAGAGGTTGTAATCTGAATAAAAGGAGAGGTTGTAATCTGAATACAGTGAGAGGTTGTAATCTGAATACAGTGAGAGGTTGTAATCTGAATAAAGGGAGAGGTTGTAATCTGACTAAAGGGAGAGGTTGTAATCTGACTAAAGATAGAGGTTGTAATCTGACTAAAGATAGAGGTTGTAATCTGACTAAAGGGAGAGGTTGTAATCTGAATATAGTGAGAGGTTGTAATCTGAATATAGTGAGAGTTTGTAATCTGAATATAGTGAGAGGTTGTAATCTGACTAAAGGGAGAGGTTGTAATCTGACTAAAGGGAGAGGTTGTAATCTGACTAAAGATAGAGGTTGTAATCTGACTAAAGATAGAGGTTGTAATCTGACTAAAGGGAGAGGTTGTAATCTGAATATAGTGAGAGTTTGTAATCTGAATATAGTGAGAGGTTGTAATCTGACTAAAGGGAGATGTTGTAATCTGACTAAAGGGAGAGGTTGTAATCTGACTAAAGATAGAGGTTGTAATCTGACTAAAGATAGAGGTTGTAATCTGACTAAAGGGAGAGGTTGTAATCTGAATATAGTGAGAGGTTGTAATCTGAATATAGTGAGAGGTTGTAATCTGAATATAGTGAGAGGTTGTAATCTGAATACAGTGAGAGGTTGTAATCTGAATACAGTGAGAGGTTGTAATCTGAATACAGTGAGAGGTTGTAATCTGAATACAGTGAGAGGTTGTAATCTGAATATAGTGAGAGGTTGTAATCTGAATATAGTGAGAGGTTGTAATCTGAATATAGTGAGAGGTTGTAATCTAAATATAGTGAGAGGTTGTAATCTGAATATAGTGAGAGGTTGTAATCTGAATAAAGGGAGAGGTTGTAATCTGAATACAGTGAGAGGTTCACTTCAGGAAACAGCAGAGGGAACACCCCCCTATCCACATCGATGGAACAGTAGTGGAGAGGGTAGTAAGTTTTAAGTTCCTCGGCATACACATTACAGACAAACTGAATTGGTCCACTCACACAGACAGCATCGTGAAGAAGGCGCAGCAGCGCCTCTTCAACCTCAGGAGGCTGAAGAAATTCGGCTTGTCACCAAAAACACTCACAAACTTCTACAGATGCACAATCGAGAGCATACTGGCGGGCTGTATCACCGCCTGGTACGGCAACTGCTCCGCCCACAACCGTAAGGCTCTCCAGAGGGTAGTGAGGTCTGCATAACGCATCACCGGGGGCAAACTACATGCCCTCCAGGACACCTACACCACCCGATGTTACAGGAAGGCCATAAAGATCATCAAGGACAACACCCACCCGAGCCACTGCCTGTTCACCCCGCTATCATCCAGAAGGCGAGGTCAGTACAGGTGCATCAAAACAGGGGCCGAGAGACTGAAAAACAGCTTCTATCTCAAGGCCATCAGACTGTTAAACAGCAACCACTAACATTGAGTGGCTGCTGCCAACACACTGACTCAACTCCAGCCACTTCAATAATGGGAATTGATGGGAAAGGATGTAAAATATATCACTAGCCACTTTAAACAATGCTACCTAATATAATGGTGCTCTGCACCATCACTAATTCATATCTTTATGTACATATTCTTTATCCCCTTACACTGTGTATAAGATATTAGTTTTGGAATTGTTAGTTAGATTACTTGTTGGTTATTACTGCATTGTCGGAACTGGAAGCACAAGCATTTTGCTACACTCGCATTAACATCTGCTAACCATGTGTATGTGACAAATAAAATTTGATTTGATTTGGTTGTAATCTGAATGTAGTGAGAGGTTGTAATCTGAATATTGTGAGAGGTTGTAATCTGAATATAGTGAGAGGTTGTAATCTGAATAAAAGGAGAGGTTGTAATCTGAATATAGTGAGAGGTTGTAATCTGAATAAAAGGAGAGGTTGTAATCTGAATAAAGGGAGAGGTTGTAATCAGAATAAAGGGAGAGGTTGTAATCTGAATACAGTGAGAGGTTGTAATCTGAATAAAAGGAGAGGTTGTAATCTGAATAAAAGGAGAGTTTGTAATCTGAATACAGTGAGAGGTTGTAATCTGAATACAGTGAGAGGTTGTAATCTGAATACAGTGAGAGGTTGTAATCTGAATAAGGTGAGAGGTTGTAATCTGAAAAAGTGAGAGGTTGTGATCTGAATAAATGGAGAGGTTGTAATCTGAATACAGTGAGAGGTTGTAATCTGAATACAGTGAGAGGTTGTAATCTGAATAAAAGGAGAGGTTGTAATCTGAAAAAAGTGAGAGGTTGTGATCTGAATAAATGGAGAGGTTGTAATCTGAATACAGTGAGAGGTTGTAATCTGAATACAGTAGGTTGTAATCTGAATAAAAGGAGAGGTTGTAATCTGAATACAGGGAGAGGTTGTAATCAGAATAAAGGGAGAGGTTGTAATCTGAATAAGTGAGAGGTTGTAATCTGAATAAAGGGAGAGGTTGTAATCAGAATAAAGGGAATAATACAGGAGAGGTTGTAATCTGAATACAGTGAGATGTTGTAATCTGAATACAGTGAGAGGTTGTAATCTGAATAAAGTGAGAGATTGTAATCTGAATAAAGGGAGAAGTTGTAATCTGAATAAAAGGAGAGGTTGTAATCTGAATAAAGTGAGAGGTTGTAATCTGAATAAAAGGAGAGGTTGTAATCTGAATACAGTGAGAGGTTGTAATCTGAATAAAAGGAGAGGTTGTAATCTGAATAAAAGGAGAGGTTGTAATCTGAATAAAAAGGCCATTCTTGAACATGGGGTGAGACATTCTTACTGATCTGCTAGAGAACCAGTTGGGATTTAAGTATAACGTTTGTATGACTGAAGCCTTGAGTGAGAGGTCTAATGCTTTAATATTTAATCATTTCTGCCCTCCGAATTCATTATAGAAATAGGCCGGTTTAATTTAGTCTGGCTTGCCGTTCAAAAGTGGAATATTTTTTGCTCATAAAATGTTAAAAACAAGTCGTTAGGTGTCGGGAAGGCCATAAGTAAATAGGTAACCTGGAACCTGACCAAAGAGTTAATTCGGGGGATTTTTTCCACAAATAGTCAGCCATTTTCACAAATAGTCAGGTATTTTCCTTTCAATGGTAGCAGGACCTTGTCTATTTTTGGTGACTTTCTATTAAAATGTATTGTAGTCAGATCCTATCTTTCTTTTGGGAAAGTGTGTACACACACAGACACACACAGACACACACACAGACACACACACAGACACACACAGACACACACACAGACACACACACAGACACACACACAGACACACACACCCACACAGCCACAATTTGCTCACACAGACATAACATTTAAATTGACTCTACAAACACACATTTATCATACGCTGCTATTACTCTGTTTATCATATATCCTGTTGCTTAGTCACCTTACCTCTATACATATCTACCTCCATCACTCCAGTATCCCTGTCTCCTTACCCCTACACATATCTACCTCCATCACTCCAGTATCCCTGTCCCCTTCCCCCTACACATATCTACCTCCCTGTCCCCTTACCCCTACACACATCTACCTCGCTGTCCCCTTCACCCTATACATATCTATGTCCATCACTCCAGTATCCCTGTCCCCTTACCCCTATACATATCTACCTCCCTGTCCCCTTACCCCTATACATATCTACCTCCCTGTCCCCTTACCCCTATACATATCTATGTCCATCACTCCAGTGTCCCTGTCCCCTTACCCCTATACATATCTACCTCCATCACTCCAGTATCCATGTCCCCTTACCCCTACACATATCTACCTCCATCACTCCAGTATCCATGTCCCCTTACCACTACACATATCTACCTCCATCACTCCAGTATCCCTGTCCCCTTACCACTATACATATCTATGTCCATCACTCCAGTATCCCTGTCCCCTTACCCCTATACATATCTACCTCCCTGTCCCCTTACCCCTATACATATCTACCTCCCTGTCCCCTTACCCCTACACATATCTACCTCCATCACTCCAGTATCCCTGTCCCCTTACCCCTATACATATCTACCTCCCTGTCCCCTTACCCCTATACATATCTACCTCCATCACTCCAGTATCCATGTCCCCTTACCCCTATACATATCTACCTCCATCACTCCAGTATCCCTGTCCCCTTACCCCTATACATATCTACCTCCATCACTCCAGTATCCCTGTCCCCTTACCCCTATACATATCTACCTCCATCCCCAGTATCCCTATACATATCTTCCCTGTCATATTACCTCCATACATCCAGTATCCCTGTCCCCTTACCCCTATACATATCTACCTCCATCACTCCAGTATCCCTGTCCCCTTACCCCTGTTCATATCTATCCATCACTCCAGTATCCCTGTCCCCTTACCCCTATACATATCTATCTCCCTGTCCCCTTACCCCTATACATATCTACCTCCCTGTCCCCTTACCCCTATTCATATCTACCTCCATCACTCCAGTATCCCTGTCCCCTTACCCCTATTCATATCTACGTCCATCACTCCAGTATCCATGTCCCCTTACCCCTATTCATATCTGTATCCCTGTCCCCTTACCCCTACACATATCTACCTCCATCACTCCAGTATCCATGTCCCCTTACCCCTATTCATATCTACGTCCATCACTCCAGTATCCATGTCCCCTTACCCCTATTCATATCTACGTCCATCACTCCAGTATCCATGTCCCCTTACCCCTATTCATATCTACGTCCATCACTCCAGTATCCATGTCCCTTTACCCCTATTCATATCTATGTCCATCACTCCAGTATCCCTGTCCCCTTACCACTATACATATCTACATCCATCACTCCAGTATCCATGTCCCCTTACCCCTATTCATATCTACCATCACTCCAGTATCCATGTCCCCTTACCCCTATTCATATCTACGTCCATCACTCCAGTATCCATGTCCCCTACCCCTATTCATATCTACTGGTCCATCACTCCAGTATCCATGTCCCTTCCTCACATTCATATCTTCCTCCATCTCTCCCTTTCCATCTCTCCATCACTCCAGTATCCATGTCCCCTTACCCCTATTCATATCTTCCTCCATCACTCCAGTATCCATGTCCCTTTACCCCTATTCATATCTATGTCCATCACTCCAGTATCCCTGTCCCCTTATCTTCCCTATTCATATCTATGTCCATCACTCCAGTATCCCTGTCCCCTTACCACTATACATATCTACATCCATCACTCCAGTATCCATCTGTCCCCATTACCCCTATTCATATCTGTCTTCCCATTGTCCCCTTACCCCTATTCATATCTACTGTCCATCACTCCAGTATCCCTATCCCATTGTTAATCCCAGGTGTCTTCCCATTGTCCTGGTCCCAGATCTGTCTTCCTATTGTCCTGGTCCCAGATCTCTTCCCATTGTCCAGGTCCTAGATCTGTCTTCCCATTGTCCAGGTCCCACATCTGTCTTCCCATTGTCCAGGTCACATCTCTCCCTTCCTCACATCTGTCTCCCATTGTCCAGGTCCCACATCTCTCCCTTCCTCACATCTCTCCCTTCCTGGTCCACATCTGTCTCCCTTCCTCAGATCTCTCCCTTCCCCACATTTCTCCCTTCCAGGTCCCACATCTCTCCCTTCCACACATCTCTCTCTTCCACATCTCTACCTTCCCACATCTGTCTTCCCATTTCCACAGATCTCTCCCAATCCACACCTCCCATTGTCCAGGTCCCAGATCTTCCACATCTGTCTTCCCATTGTCCCCCACATCTCTCCCTCCTCACATCTCTACCTTCCAGGTCCCAGATCTCTACCTTCCCTAATTCTCCCATTTTCCTGGTCCCGGATCTGTCTTCCCATTGTCCAGATCCCAGATCTGTCTTCCCATTGTCCTGGTCCCAGATCTGTCTTCCCATTGTCCAGGTCCCAAATCTGTCTTCCCATTGTCCTGGTCCCAGATCTGTCTTCCCATTGTCCTGGTACCAGATCTTTCTTCCCATTGTCCAAGTCCCAGATCTGTCTTCCCATTGTCCTGGTCCCAGATCTGTCTTCCCATTGTCCTGGTCCCAGATCTGTCTTCCCATTGTCCAGGTCCTAGATCTGTCTTCCCATTGTCCAGGTCCCAGATCTGTCTTCCCATTGTCCAGGTCCCAGATCTGTCTTCCCATATTCCTGGTTCCCAGATCTGTCTTCCCATTGACAATGGTCCCAGATCTGTCTTCCCATTGTCCTGGTCCCAGATCTGTCTTCCCATATTCCTGGTCCCAGATCTTTCTTCCCATTGTCCAGGTCCCAGATCTGTTTTCCCATGTCCTGGTCCCAGATCTTTCTTCCCATTGTCCAGGTCCCAGATCATTTCTTCCCATATTCCTGGTCCCAGATCTGTCTTCCCATTGTCCAGGTCCCAGATCTGTCTTCCCATTGTCTTGGTCCCAGATCTTTCTTCCCATATCCCTGGTCCCAGATCTGTCTTCCCATTGTCCAGGTCCCAGATCTGTCTTCCCATTGTCCTGGTCCCAGATCTATCTTCCCATATTCCTGGTTCCCAGATCTGTCTTCCCATTGTCCAGGTCCCAGATCTGTCTTCCCAGATTGCTGGTCCCAGATCTGTCTTCCCATTGTCCAGGTCCCAGATCTGTCTTCCCATTGTCCAGGTCCCAGATCTGTCTTCCCATATTGCTGGTCCCAGATCTGTCTTCCCATTTCCAGGTCCCAGATCTGTCTTCCCATTGTCCAGGTCCCAGATCTTTCTTCCCATTGTCCAGGTCCCAGATCTGTCTTCCCATTGGTCCCAGATCTGTCTTCCCATATTCCTGGTCCCAGATCTGTCTTCCCATTGTCCTGGTCCCAGATCTGTCTTCCCATTGTCCAGGTCCCAGATCTGTCTTCCCATTGTCCTGGTCCCAGATCTGTCTTCCCATTGTCCAGGTCCCAGATCTGTCTTCCCATATTCCTGGTCCCAGATCTGTCTTCCCATTGTCCTGGTCCCAGATCTGTCTTCCCATTGTCCTGGTCCCAGATCTGTCTTCCCATATTCCTGGTCACAGATCTGTCTTCCCATTGTCCAGGTCCCAGATCTGTTTTCCCATTGTCCTGGTCCCAGATCTTTCTTCCCATTGTCCAGGTCCCAGTTCTTTCTTCCCATATTCCTGGTTCCCAGATCTGTCTTCCCATTGTCCTGGTCCCAGATCTGTCTTCCCATTGTCCGTATCTGTCTTCCCAGGCTAGAGGCTATCTCCTCTCATACTGCTGGATCACAGTAGGACATTGTAATGCAACGGAATAAGAAAACAAGCCTGTTTGCTACCGTTTCATTCCCAGTGAACACGACCCTGACGTGGGTTTATGAAAGGGCTCTGATCGCTGGTAAGAAAGAAACTGACCTCAGATATCCATTTGTTTTGAAGTTGGAAGAAAAAACTGACTGATGAGCTGAACAGACCAACAGAGACCACACACCACACACACACACACACACACATACAATGAGAGAGCACGAGAGAGGAAGAGAGAGAGAGACCATCAGGTCCTTGAAGATTCAAATCAAATCAAATGTATTTATATAGCCCTTCTTACATCAGCTTATATCACAAAGTGCTGTACAGGAACCCAGCCTAAAACCCCAAACAGCAAGCAATGCAGGTGTAGAAACTCCCTAGCAAGGCAGGAACCTAAGAAGAAACCTAGAGAGGAACCAGGCTCTGAGGGGTGGCCAGCCCTCTTCTGGCTGTGCTGGAAACACTGCACAGTTCTCAGGATCAGAACGGATGTTTCTGTGTTCAGATAAATCTACATGACAGCTATAATAGAGGACTACAGAATATTACATTTGTTCTAAACTTCTCCAAAAACAGAACGAAATCAACACTGCATGTATGAGTGCAACTGTCAATAGTGTCCAGCAACAGTCAGTTCCTGTGTATGTGTGTACCTGTGAATAGTGTCCCCCTGTCAGTTCCTGTGTACGTGTGTACCTGTGAATAGTGTCCCCCTGTCAGTTCCTGTGTATGTGTGTACCTGTGAATAGTGTACCTGTGAATAGTGTCCCCCTGTCAGTTCCCCCTTGTGAATAGTGTTCAGTTCCTGTGTATGTGTGTACCTGTGAATAGTGTCCCCCTGTCAGTTCCTGTGTATGTGTGTACCTGTGAATAGTGTCCCCCTGTCAGTTCCTGTGTATGTGTGTACCTGTGAATAGTGTCCCCCTGTCAGTTCCTGTGTATGTGTGTACCTGTGAATAGTGTCCCCCAGTCAGTTCGCTCCTTTGTGTGTACCTGTGAATAGTGTCCTCCAGTCTCTTCCCCTGCTCCTCGTCTTCCTCCAGCTGTTGTCTTCGTCCATCGTCTTCGTCGTTCGTTCCAGGGGTCGTGCCTTGTAGGAGCCAGCGCTCTCTCATGGCTTTAGACTGAAGGTGAGAGACAAGAGGGAGAATATCTTAAAAGCATATAACATAATAATAATAACATAAAGATTTCTCATGGTTTAAGACTGGACACAAGAGACAGGTGAGGAGAATCATTCAGAGGATCCATCCAACCAAACTGTGTTATAAAGCATTCTCTAGTCTCCAGCAGTCTCGAGGAGAGAAGAGGAGAATGGGGAGGGGAGTTGAGAGACTTGGGAGAGAGGTGGGAAGGGGAGAATGGGGAGGGGAATTGAGAGACTTGGGAGAGAGGAGAGAAGGGGAGAATGGGGAGGGGGGTTGATAGACTTGGGAGAGAGGAGAGAAGGGGAGAATGGGGAGGGGAGTTGAGAGACTTGGGAGAGAGGAGAGAAGGGGAGAATGGGGAGGGGAGTTGAGAGAGTTGGGAGAGAGGAGAGAAGGGGGAATGGGGAGGGGGTTGATAGACTTGGGAGAGAGGAGAGAAGGGGAGAATGGGGAGGGGAGTTGAGAGACTTGGGAGAGAGGAGAGAAGGGGAGAATGGGGAGGGGAGTTGAGAGACTTGGGAGAGAGGAGAGAAGGGGAGAATGGGGAGGGGAGTTGAGAGACTTGGGAGAGAGGGGAAGGGGAGAATGGGGAGTTGAGAGACTTGGGAGAGAGGAGAGAAGGGGAGAATGGGGAGGGGAGTTGAGAGACTGTTTTAAGACCTCCAGACCTCAACTCACTTACTTAATTTAATGAATTACGTCAACTCATTGAAGTCCAAATAAGAGCGAGGTTGAGAGGAGCTAAGCAGGCTGGTTTATCCCCGGAGAAACTCTTCTTTGTGTAAATCTCTCTCTCTGTGTTTATTCTGTCTCGCCCACAGAGCTGATGTTGTTATAGTCGAGGGTTTGTCACACTGGCTACATCTCAGAGGTTTTTTTTAACAGACAAACATTTTCTCTGGAGAACAGATTGAACAAAGACTCTCTTCGAGTGCAGCTGAATTTGATTATGTGAGAAGTAATTGCCATTAAATGTTGGGCACTTTTGCAAAAGGGTAATTTATGATCTCCTGCACAGCAACCAACCGCTGGGCATCTGATAAAACAAGCTCAGACAAGAATGGCAACCTATTCTCTATAGTGCACTATTGTTGACCAGGGCCCTCAGACACTAGTAAATAGGGAACCATTTGGGTCTCATTCACAGTCAGCTCAAAATGTGTGAAGTGTTAAAAGGACTGGAATGAGAGAAACTCCTCTGTGTTCTGACTGCCTCTATCTGTGGGAAATCTGGGTTCTGACAGGCCCTATATCTGTGGGAAATCTGGGGTCTGACTGGCCCTCTATCTGTGGGAAATCTGGGTTCTGACTGCCTCTATCTGTGGGAAATCTGGGTTCTGGCTGCCTCTATCTGTGGGAAATCTGTGGGTTGACTGCCTCTCTATCTGTGGGAAATCTGTGGTCTGACTGCCTCTCTATCTGTGGGAAATCTGGGTTCTGACTGCCTCTCTATCTGTGGGAAATCTGTGTTCTGATTGCCTCTTTATCTGTGGGAAATCTGGGTTCTGACTCCCTCTCTATCTGTGGGAAATCTGTGGTCTGACTGGCCCTCTATCTGTGCGAAATCTGTGGTCTGACTGGCCCTCTATATGTGGGAAATCTGTGGTCTGACTGCCTCTCTATCTGTGGGAAATCTGTGGTCTGACTGGCCCTCTATATGTGGGAAATCTGTGGTCTGACTGGCCCTCTATCTGTGGGAAATCTGTGGTCTGACTGGCCCTCTATCTGTGGGAAATCTGTGGTCTGACTGCCTCTCTATCTGTGGGAAATCTGTGGTCTGACTGCCCCTCTATCTGTGGGAAATCTGTGGTCTGACTGCCTCTCTATCTGTGGGAAATTTGTGTTCTGACTGCCTCTTTATCTGTGGGAAATCTGGGTTCTGATTGCCTCTCTATCTGTGCGAAATCTGTGGGAAATCTGTGGTCTGACTGCGTCTCTATCTGTGGGAAATCTGTGTTCTGACTGCCTCTTTATCTGTGGGAAATCTGTGGTCTGACTGCCTCTCTATCTGTGGGAAATCTGTGGTCTGACTGCCTCTCTATCTGTGGGAAATCTGTGTTCTGACTGCCTCTTTATCTGTGGGAAATCTGGGTTCTGATTGCCTCTCTATCTGTGGGAAATCTGTGGTCTGACTGGCCCTCTATCTGTGGGAAATCTGTGGTCTGACTGGCCCTCTATCTGTGGGAAATCTGTGGTCTGACTGCCTCTCTATCTGTGGGAAATCTGTGGTCTGACTGCCCCTCTATCTGTGGGAAATCTGTGGTCTGACTGCCCCTCTATCTGTGGGAAATTTGTGGTCAGACTGCCTCCATCTGTAGGTTATCGGTGTTCTGACTGCCTCTATCTGTGGGAAATCTGTGGTCTGACTGCCTCTCTATCTGTGGGAAATCTGTGTTCTGACTGCCCCTCTATCTGTGGGAAATCTGTGGTCTGACTGCCTCTCTATCTGTGGGAAATCTGTGTTCTGACTGCCCCTCTATCTGTGGGAAATCTGTGGTCTGACTGCCTCTCTATCTGTGGGAAATGTGTTTTCTGACTGCCCCTCTAACTGTGGGAAATCTGTGTTCTGTGTTCTGACTGGCCTTCTATCTGTGGGAAATGACTGTGGTCTGACTGCCTCCATCTGTAGGTTATCGGTGTTCTGACTGCCTCTATCTGTGGGAAATCTGTGGTCTGACTGCCTCTCTATCTGTGGGAAATCTGTGTTCTGACTGCACCTCTATCTGTGGGAAATCTGTGTTCTGACTGCCCCTCTATCTGTGGGAAATCTGTGTTCTGACTGCCCCTCTATCTGTGGGAAATCTGTGGTCTGACTGCCTCTCTATCTGTGGGAAATCTGTGTTCTGACTGCCCCTCTATCTGTGGGAAATCTGTGGTCTGACTGCCTCTCTATCTGTGGGAAATCTGTGGTCTGACTGCCTCTCTATCTGTGGGAAATCTGTGTTCTGACTGCCCCTCTATCTGTGGGAAATCTGTGGTCTGACTGCCTCTCTATCTGTGGGAAATGTGTTTTCTGACTGCCCCTCTATCTGTGGGAAATCTGTGTTCTGTGTTCTGACTGGCCTTCTATCTGTGGGAAATCTGTCTTCTGACTGCCTCCATCTGTAGGATATCGGTGTTCTGACTGCCCCTCTATCTGTGGGAAATCTGTGGTCTGACTGCCTCCATCTGTAGGTTATCGGTGTTCTGACTGCCTCTATCTGTGGGAAATCTGTGGTCTGACTGCCTCTCTATCTGTGGGAAATCTGTGTTCTGACTGCCCCTCTATCTGTGGGAAATCTGTGTTCTGACTGCCCCTCTATCTGTGGGAAATCTGTGTTCTGACTGCCCCTCTATCTGTGGGAAATCTGTGGTCTGACTGCCTCTCTATCTGTGGGAAATGTGTTTTCTGACTGCCCCTCTATCTGTGGGAAATCTGTGTTCTGTGTTCTGACTGGCCTTCTATCTGTGGGAAATCTGTCTTCTGACTGCCTCCATCTGTAGGATATCAGTGTTCTGACTGCCCCTCTATCTGTGGGAAATCTGTGTTCTGACTGCCTCTATCTGTGTGAAATCTGTGGTCTGACTGCCTCTATCTGTGGGAAATCTGTGGTCTGACTGCCTCTATCTGTGGGAAATCTGTATTCTGACTGCCTCTCTATCTGTGGGAAATCTGTGTTCTGACTGGCCCTCTATCTGTGGGAAATCTGGGTTCTGCCTGCCTCTATCTGTGGGAAATCTGTGTTCTGGTCAAATGCCATACAGGGCCTTCGGAAGCTATTCACACCTCCTGCCTTTTTCCACATTTTGTTTTGTTACAGAATACTTTGAGATGTTTTGTCACTGGCCTACACACAATACCCCATAATGGGGCAGGTATCCTAGTGGGGCAGCAGGTATCCTAGTGGGGCAGCAGGTATCCTAGTGGGGCAGCAGGTAGCCTAGTGGTTAGAGCAGTGGACTAGTATCTGAAAGGTTGCAAGATTGAATCCCCAAGGTGAAAATCTGTTGTTCTGCCCCTGAACAAGGCAGTTATCCCACTGTTCCTAGGCCATCATTGTAAATAAGAATGTGTTCTTAACTGACTTGCCTAGTTAAATAAAATAATACCCCATAATGTCAAAGTGGAATTATGTTGTTAGACATTTTTACAAATTAATTAAAAATATCTGTAGTCAATTGGTATTCAACCCTTTCGTTATGGCAAGCCTAAATTTGCTTAACAAGTCACATAATAAGTAGCATGGACTCACCCACTGTGAAATAATAGTGTTTAACATGATCCTTTTAACGACTACTTAATTTCTGTACCCCACACATACAATTATCTATAAGATCCCTCAGTCAATCAGTGAATTTCAATCAGAAATTCAACCACAAAGACCAATGCCTCGTTAAGAAGGGCACCTATTGGTAATGTCATAAAATTATGACATTGATTATCTCTTCAAGCATGGTGAAGTTATTATTTAGGCTTTGGATGGTCTATCAATACACCCAGTCACTACAAAGATACAGGTGTCCTTCCTAACTCAGTTGCCGGAGAGGAAGGAAACCGCTCAATAGTCATTTTAAAACAGTTACAGCGTTGAATGGCTGATATGGAAAATGGAGAATACTGATAAAATGAAAGAAGGAACAGAATAAATATTTTCCAAAACATGCATCCTGTTTGCAATAAGGCATGAAAGTAAAAATGCTACATCATGTTATGGGTATGGGTATGCTTGTCATCGGCAAGGATTAGGGAGTTTCTTAGGATAAAATAAACAACATTTCCAACAGACACTGGGAGACAAATTCACCTTTCAGCAGGAAAATAATCTTAAACACCGGAGTTGCAATGAATGTTCTTGGTCTAGTTACAGTTTGAGCTGAAAAATCAATGGCTTGAAAACAGATGTCAAAAACATAGTCACTGAGTTTACCTTGAGATGTTGAAGCTGCAGCACCAGATCGTCCAGCTGTCTCCTTTTGACCTCTATTTCTGACTGTCTTTTCCTTTTCTCCTGTAAAACAACACAACACTTGATGACCAAAAGATCCTGGTTAAATCCCTATGTAGTGTTCTGACTTCCAGTCACCACAGGGCTGTGGTCAAAAGTTAAAGTTTCAACTTTTACTAGTCATATGTACAGGATGCACATGGTATATAGCGTTCAACGAAGTGTGTGTGTGTGTGTGTGTGTGTGTGTGTGTGTGTGTGTGTGTGTGTGTGTGTGTGTGTATGTGGGTGTGTGTGGTGTGTGTGTGTGTGTGTGTAGAGTGTGTGTGTGTGTGTATTATAGAGGGTGGTCGTGGAGTGTGTGTGTGTTGTAGAGGATGTGTGTGTGTGTATTATAGAGGGTGGTTGTGTGTGTGTGTATTATAGAGGGTGGTTGTGGAGTGTGTGTGTGTGTTGTAGAGGGTGTGTGTGTGTGTATTATAGAGGGTGGTCGTGGAGTGTGTGTGTGTTGTAGAGGATGTGTGTGTGTGTATTATAGAGGGTGGTCGTGGAGTGTGTGTGTGTGTTGTAGAGGGTGTGTGTGTGTTGTAGAGGATGTGTGTGTGTTGTAGAGGATGTGTGTGTGTTGTAGAGGGTGTGTGTGTGTGTGTGTGTGTGTGTGTGTGTGTGTGTTGTAGAGGGTGTGTGTGTGTGTTGTAGAGGGTGTGTGTGTACGTGTTGTAGAGGATGTGTGTGTGTGTGTGTGCGTGTTGTAGAGGGTGTGTGTGTGTATTATAGAGGGTGGTCGTGGAGTGTGTGTGTGTGTTGTAGAGGGTGTGTGTGTGTGCGTGTTGTAGAGGGGTGTGTGTGTGTGTTGTAGAGGGTGTGTGTGTGTGTATTATAGAGGGTGGTCGTGGAGTGTGTGTGTGTGTGTTGTAGAGGGTGTGTGTGTGTTGTAGAGGGTGTGTGTGTGTGTATTGTAGAGGGTGGTCATGGAGTGTGTGTGTGTGTGTGTGTTGTAGATGGTGTGTGTGTGTGTGTGTGTGTGTGTGTGTGTGTGTGTGTGTGTGTGTGTGTGTGTGTGTGTGTGTGTGTGTGTGTGTGTGTGCATTTCTCAGCATTAGAGGATTCCATGTGATTCCAGTTGTCAGAACTAAATGTCTGTTTAGCTTATGTATTGTAGCGATTGTGAATGGACATGTGTTCAGCCCACCGCCTGATTGTCAGATGTTCCTTATAATATATGGAGAGATGGTGTGTGTATGCTTGTGTGTGTGTGAGAGAGAGTTGAAGGACAGCTCTTAGACAGATCCCAGACAGCTCCGAGACAACTCCTAGACAACTCCTAGACAGCTCCGAGACAACTCCTAGACAACTCCTAGACAGCTCCTAGACAGCTCCTAGACAGCTCCTAGACAGCTCCTAGACAGCTCTTAGACAGATCCCAGACAGCTCCGAGACAACTCCTAGACAGCTCCTAGACAGCTCCTAGACAGCTCCTAGACAACTCCTAGACAGCTCCTACACAACTCCTAGACAGCTCCGAGACAGCTCCGAGACAGCTCCGAGACAACTCCTAGACAACTCCTAGACAGCTCCTAGACAGCTCCTAGACAGCTCCTAGACAGCTCCTAGACAGCTCTTAGACAGATCCCAGACAGCTCCGAGACAACTCCTAGACAGCTCCTAGACAGCTCCTAGACAGCTCCTAGACAGCTCCTAGACAACTCCTAGACAGCTCCTACACAACTCCTAGACAGCTCCGAGACAGCTCCGAGACAACTCCTAGACAGCTCCTAGACAGCTCCTAGACAGCTCCTAGACAGCTCCTACACAGCTCCGAGACAACTCCTAGACAGCTCCTACACAACTCCTAGACAGCTCCGAGACAGCTCCGAGACAACTCCTAGACAACTCCTAGACAGCTCCGAGACAGCTCCGAGACAGCTCCGAGACAGCTCCGAGACAACTCCTAGACAACTCCTAGACAACTCCTAGACAGCTCCTAGACAACTCCTAGACAGCTCCTAGACAGCTCCTAGACAGCTCCTAGACAAGACAGCTCCTAGACACAACTAGACAGCTCCTAGACAGCTCCTAGACAGCATAGACAGCCATAGACAGCTCCTAGACAGCTCCTAGACAGCCTAGACACAGACTCCTAGACAGCTCCTAGACAGCTCCTAGACAGCTCCTAGACAGCTCCTAGACAACTCCTAGACAGCTCCTACACAACTCCTAGACAGCTCCGAGACAGCTCCGAGACAACTCCTAGACAACTCCTAGACAGCTCCTAGACAGCTCCTACACAGCTCCGAGACAACTCCTAGACAGCTCCTACACAACTCCTAGACAGCTCCGAGACAGCTCCGAGACAACTCCTAGACAACTCCTAGACAACTCCTAGACAGCTCCTAGACAACTCCTAGACAACTCCTAGACAGCTCCTAGACAACTCCTAGACAACTCCTGGACAGCTCCTAGACAACTCCTAAACAGCTCCTACACAACTCTTAGACAACTCCTGGACAGCTCCTAGACAGCTCCTAGACAGCTCATAGACAACTCTCCTCTGGAAGGTACCATATTGAGGTCTCTTAACCACACACTGCACCACACACACACACACACACAAACACACCACACACACACACACACACACCACACACACACACACACACACACACACACACACACACACACACACACACACACACAGATTTTGATGATGAAGTGACGTAGCTAGTACAGACAGCCCTCAACATCTTCCGTGTGTGTAGATGTGTAGAGCTGCCTGGACTCTAATTGTGTGTGTGTGTGTGTAGTGCAGTGTGTGTGCGTGTGTGTGTGTGTGTGTGTGCGTGTGTGTGTGTTTCTGTGGACTCCAGCAGCCCTGTGGACCTTCCAAACTCCCCTTGCTCTCTGGTTAGTGATTCAAAGTGTTGAATTATACTTACTGTCCCGCCGAACCCCTCCCCCACAGTTTCCTGTCCTGACTAACCCCACCCACCCCAGTTCAATGTCCTGACTAACCCCTCCCCCACAGTTCAATGTCCTGACTAACCCCTCCCCCACAGTTTCCTGTCCTAACTAACCCCCCCACCCCAGTTCAATGTCCTGACTAACCCCTCCCCCACAGTTCAATGTCCTGACTAACCCCTCCCCCACAGCTCAATGTCCTGACTAACCCCTCCCCCACATCTCAATGTCCTGACTAACCCCTCCCCCACAGTTCAATGTCCTGACTAACCCCTCCCCACAGTTCAATGTCCTGACTAACAACTCCCCACAGTTCAATGTCCTGACTAACCCCTCCCCCACAGTTCAATGTCCTGACTAACCCCTCCCCCACAGTTCAATGTCCTGACTAACCCCTCCCCCACAGCTCAATGTCCTGACTAACCCCCCCCCCACATCTCAATGTCCTGACTAACCCCTCCCCCACAATTCAATGTCCTGACTAACCCCTCCCCACAGTTCAATGTCCTGACTAACAACTCCCCACAGTTCAATGTCCTGACTAACCCCTCACCACAGTTCAATGTCCTGACTAACCCCTCCCCACAGTTCAATGTCCTGACTAACCCCTCCCCCACAGTTCCCCACAGTTCAATGTCCTGACTAACCCCTCTCCCACAGTTCAATGTCCTGACTAACCCCTCCCCACAGTTCAATGTCCTGACTAACCCCTCCCCCACAGTTCAATGTCCTGACTAACCCCTCCCCCACAGTTCAATGTCCTGACTAACCACTTCCCCACAGTTCAATGTCCTGACTAACCCCTAACCCCCCCCCACAGTTCAATGTCCTGACTAACCCCTCCCCCACAGTTCAATGTCCTGACTAACCCCTCCTCCCCCACAGTTCAATGTCCTGACTAACCCCTCCCCCACAGTTCAATGTCCTGACTAACCCCTCCCCCACAGTTTCAATGTCCTGACTAAACCCCCCCACAGTTCAATGTCCTGACTAACCCCTCCCCACAGTTTCCTGTCCTGACTAACCCCCCCCCAATTCAATGTCCTGACTAACCCCTCCCCCACAGTTCAATGTCCTGACTAACCCCTCCCCCACAGTTCAATGTCCTGACTAACCCCCTCCCCCACAGTTCAATGTCCTGACTAACCCCTCCCCCACAGTTCAATGTCCTGACTAACCACTCCCCCACAGTTCAATGTCCTGACTAACCCCTTCCCACAGTTCAATGTCCTGACTAACCCCTCCCCCACAGTTCAATGTCCTGACTAACCCCTCCCCACAGTTCAATGTCCTGACTAACCCCTCCCCCACAGTTCAATGTCCTGACTAACCCCTCCCCCCACAGTTCAATGTCCTGACTAAGTTCCCCTCTCCCACAGTTCAATGTCCTGACTATCCCCTCCCCCACAGTTCAATGTCCTGACTTACCCCTCCCCCACAGTTCAATGTCCTGACTAACCCCTCCCCCACATCTCAATGTCCTGACTAACCCCTCCCCCACAGTTTAATGTCCTGACTAACCCCTCCCCACAGTTCAATGTCCTGACTAACAACTCCCCACAGTTCAATGTCCTGACTAACCCCTCCCCACAGTTCAATGTCCTGACTAACCCCTCCCCACAGTTCAATGTCCTGACTAACCCCTCCCCCACAGTTCAATGTCCTGACTAACCCCTCCCCACAGTTCAATGTCCTGACTAACCCCTCCCCACAGTTCAATGTCCTGACTAACCCCTCCCCCACAGTTTCCTGTCCTGACTAACCCCTCCCCCACAGTTCAATGTCCTGACTAACCCCTCCCCACAGTTCAATGTCCTGACTAACCCCTCCCCCCAGTTCAATGTCCTGACTAACCCCTCCCCCACAGTTCAATGTCCTGACTAACCCCTCCCCCCCCTCCCCCACAGTTCAATGTCCTGACTAACCCCTCCCCACAGTTCAATGTCCTGACTAACCCCTCCCCCACAGTTCAATGTCCTGACTTACCCCTCCCCCACCGTTCAATGTCCTGACTAACCCTCCCCACAGTTCAATGTCCTGACTAACCCCTCCCCCACAGTTCAATGTCCTGACTAACCCCTCCCCCACAGTTCAATGTCCTGACTAACCCCTCCCCCACAGTTCAATGTCCTGACTAACCCCTCCCCCACAGTTCAATGTCCTGACTAACCCCTCCCCACAGTTCAATGTCCTGACTAACCCCTCCACCACAGTTCAATGTCCTGACTAACCCCTCCCCACAGTTCAATGTCCTGACTAACCCCTCCCCACAGTTCAATGTCCTGACTAACCCCCCCCACAGTTCAATGTCCTGACTAACCCCTCCCCCACAGTTCAATGTCCTGACTAACCCCTCCCCCACAGTTTCCTGTCCTGACTAAACCCCCCCCCCCACAGTTCAATGTCCTGACTAACCCCTCCCCCACAGTTTCCTGTCCTGACTAACCCCCCCCCAGTTCAATGTCCTGACTAACCCCTCCCCCACAGTTCAATGTCCTGACTAACCCCTCCCCCACAGTTCAATGTCCTGACCCCTCCCCCACAGTTCAATGTCCTGACTAACCCCTCCCCCACAGTTCAATGTCCTGACTAACCACTCCCCCACAGTTCAATGTCCTGACTAACCCCTCCCCACAGTTCAATGTCCTGACTAACCCCTCCCCCACAGTTCAATGTCCTGACTAACCCCTCCCCACAGTTCAATGTCCTGACTAACCCCTCCCACACAGTTCAATGTCCTGACTAACCCCTCTCCCACAGTTCAATGTCCTGACTAACCCCTCCCCCACAGTTCAATGTCCTGACTAACCCCTCCCCCACAGTTCAATGTCCTGACTAACCCCTCCCCCACATCTCAATGTCCTGACTAACCCCTCCCCCACAGTTTAATGTCCTGACTAACCCCTCCCCACAGTTCAATGTCCTGACTAACAACTCCCCACAGTTCAATGTCCTGACTAACCCCTCCCCACAGTTCAATGTCCTGACTAACCCCTCCCCACAGTTCAATGTCCTGACTAACCCCTCCCCCACAGTTCAATGTCCTGACTAACCCCTCCCCACAGTTCAATGTCCTGACTAACCCCTCCCCACAGTTCAATGTCCTGACTAACCCCTCCCCCACAGTTTCCTGTCCTGACTAACCCCTCCCCCACAGTTCAATGTCCTGACTAACCCCTCCCCACAGTTCAATGTCCTGACTAACCCTCCCCCCAGTTCAATGTCCTGACTAACCCCTCCCCCACAGTTCAATGTCCTGACTAACCCCTCCCCCACAGTTCAATGTCCTGACTAACTAACCCCTCCCCCACAGTTCAATGTCCTGACTCCCCCACAGTTCAATGTCCCCTCCCCCACAGTTCAATGTCCTGACTAACCCTCCCCCACATCTCAATGTCCTGACTAACCCCTCCCCCACAGTTCAATGTCCTGACTAACCCCTCCCCACAGTTCAATGTCCTGACTACAGTTCAATGTCCTGACTAACCCCCACAGTTCAATGTCCTGACTAACCCTCCCCACAGTTCAATGTCCTGACTAACCCCTCCCCCACAGTTCAATGTCCTGACTAACCCCTCCCCACAGTTCAATGTCCCCTCCCCCACAGTTCAATGTCCTGACTAACCCCTCCCCACAGTTCAATGTCCTGACTAACCCCTCCCCCACAGTTCAATGTCCTGACTAACCCCTCCCCCACAGTTCAATGTCCTGACTAACCCCCCCCACAGTTCAATGTCCTGACTAACCCCTCCCCCACATCTCAATGTCCTGACTAACCCCTCCCCCACAGTTCAATGTCCTGACTAACCCCTCCCCACAGTTCAATGTCCTGACTAACAACTCCCCACAGTTCAATGTCCTGACTAACCCTTCCCCACAGTTCAATGTCCTGACTAACCCCTCCCCACAGTTCAATGTCCTGACTAACCCCTCCCCCACAGTTCAATGTCCTGACTAACCCCTCCCCCACAGTTCAATGTCCTGACTAACCCCTCCCCCACAGTTCAATGTCCTGACTAACCCCTCCCCCACAGTTCAATGTCCTGACTAACCCCTCCCCCACAGTTTCCTGTCCTGACTAACCCCTCCCCACAGTTCAATGTCCCCCCCCCACAGTTCAATGTCCTGACTAACCCCTCCCCCACAGTTTCCTGTCCTGACTAACCCCCCCCCAATTCAATGTCCTGACTAACCCCTCCCCCACAGTTCAATGCCCTGACTAACCCCTCCCCCACAGTTCAATGTCCTGACTAACCCCTCCCCCACAGTTCAATGTCCTGACTAACCCCTCCCCCACAGTTCAATGTCCTGACTAACCCCTCCCCCACAGTTCAATGTCCTGACTAACCCCTCAATGTCCTGACTAACCCCTCCCCCACAGTTCAATGTCCTGACTAACCCCTCCCCCACAGTTCAATGTCCTGACTAACCCCTCCCCACAGTTCAATGTCCTGACTAACCCCTCCCCCACAGTTCAATGTCCTGACTAACCCCTCCCCACAGTTCAATGTCCTGACTAACAACTCCCAACAGTTCAATGTCCTGACTAACCCCTCTCCCCACAGTTCAATGTCCTGACTAACCCCTCCCCACAGTTCAATGTCCTGACTAAACCTCCCCCACAGTTCAATGTCCTGACTAACCCCTCCCCACAGTTCCTGACTAACCCCTCCCCACAGTTCAATGTCCTGACTAACCCCTCCCCCACAGTTTCCTGTCCTGACTAACCCCTCCCCCACAGTTCAATGTCCTGACTAACCCCCCTCCCCACAGTTCAATGTCCTGACTAACCCCTCCCCCACAGTTCAATGTCCTGACTAACCCCTCCCCCACAGTTCAATGTCCTGACTAACCCCTCCCCACAGTTCAATGTCCTGACTAACCCCTCCCCACCCCTCCCCACAGTTCAATGTCCTGACTAACCCCTCCCCCACAGTTCAATGTCCTGACTAACCCCTCCCCCACAGTTCAATGTCCTGACTAACCCCTCCCCCACAGCTCAATGTCCTGACTAACCCCTCCCCCACATCTCAATGTCCTGACTAACCCCTCCCCCACAGTTCAATGTCCTGACTAACCCCTCCCCACAGTTCAATGTCCTGACTAACAACTCCCCACAGTTCAATGTCCTGACTAACCCTTCCCCACAGTTCAATGTCCTGACTAACCCCTCCCCACAGTTCAATGTCCTGACTAACCCCTCCCCCACAGTTCAATGTCCTGACTAACCCCCTCCCCACAGTTCAATGTCCTGACTAACCCCTCCCCCACAGTTCAATGTCCTGACTAACCCCTCCCCCACAGTTTCCTGTCCTGACTAACCCCCCCAGTTCAATGTCCTGACTAACCCCTCCCCCACATCTCAATGTCCTGACTAACCCCTCCCCCACAGTTCAATGTCCTGACTAACCCCTCCCCACAGTTCAATGTCCTGACTAACAACTCCCCACAGTTCAATGTCCTGACTAACCCTTCCCCACAGTTCAATGTCCTGACTAACCCCTCCCCACAGTTCAATGTCCTGACTAACCCCTCCCCCACAGTTCAATGTCCTGACTAACCCTCCCCACAGTTCAATGTCCTGACTAACCCCTCCCCCACAGTTCAATGTCCTGACTAACCCCTCCCCACAGTTCAATGTCCTGACTAAGTTCAATGTCCCTAACCCCTCCCCACAGTTCAATGTCCTGACTAACCCCTCCCCCACAGTTCAATGTCCTGACTAACCCCTCCCCACAGTTCAATGTCCTGACTAACCCCTCCCCACAGTTCAATGTCCTGACTAACCCCTCCCCACAGTTCAATGTCCTGACTAACCCCTCCCCCACAGTTCAATGTCCTGACTAACCCCTCCCCCACAGTTCAATGTCCTCCCCACAGTTCAACTAACCCCTCCCCACAGTTCAATGTCCTGACTAACCCCTCCCCCACAGTTCAATGTCCTGACTAACCCCTCCCCCCAGTTCAATGTCCTGACTAACCCCTCCCCCACAGTTCAATGTCCTGACTAACCCCTCCCCCACAGTTCAACCCTTCCCCACAGTTCAATGTCCTGACTAACCCCTCCCCACAGTTCAATGTCCTGACTAACCCTGTTCAATGTCCTGACTAACCCCTCCCCCACAGTTCAATGTCCTGACTAACCCCTCCCCCACAGTTCAATGTCCTGACTAACCCCTCCCCCACAGCTCAATGTCCTGACTAACCCCTCCCCACATCTCAATGTCCTGACTAACCCCTCCCCCACAGTTCAATGTCCTGACTAACCCCTCCCCACAGTTCTATGTCCTGACTAACAACTCCCCACAGTTCAATGTCCTGACTAACCCCTCCCCACAGTTCAATGTCCTGACTAACCCCTCCCCACAGTTCAATGTCCTGACTAACCCCTCCCCACAGTTCAATGTCCTGACTAACCCCTCCCCACAGTTCAATGTCCTGACTAACCCCTCCCCCACAGTTTCCTGTCCTGACTAACAACCCCCCAGTTCAATGTCCTGACTAACCCCTCCCCCACAGTTTCCTGTCCTGACTAACCCCTCCCCCCAGTTCAATGTCCTGACTAACCCCCCCCCCCAGTTCAATGTCCTGACTAACCCCTCCCCACAGTTCAATGTCCTGACTAACCCCTCCCCACAGTTCAATGTCCTGACTAACCCCTCCCCCACAGTTCAATGTCCTGACTCAATGTCCCCTGACCCCCACAGTTCAATGTCCTGACTAACCCCTCCCCCACAGTTCAATGTCCTGACTAACCCCTCCCCCACAGTTCAATGTCCTGACTAACCCCTCCCCCACAGTTCAATGTCCTGACTAACCCCTCCCCCACAGTTCAATAACCCCTCCCCCACAGTTCAATGTCCTGACTAACCCCTCCCCACAGTTCAATGTCCTGACTAACAACTCCCCACAGTATTAACCACACAGTACTAACCAAATAGTGTTAACCACACGGACCTCTTTACAGACCTCTTTACAGACCTCTTTACGGACCTCTTTACGGACCTCTTTACAGACCTCTTTACGGACCTCTTTACGGACCTCTTTACAGACCTCTTTACGGACCTCTTTACGGACCTCTTTACGGACCTCTTTACGGACCTCTTTACGGACCTCTTTACGGACCTCTTTACGGACCTCTTTACGGACCTCTTTACAACGCAGACTTCTTTACAACAGGACCTCTTTACAACAGGACCTCTTTACAACAGACCTCTTTACAACAGACCTCTTTACAACAGACCTCTTTACAACAGACCTCTTTACAACATAATGTCTTTACAACAGACCTCTTTACAACAGACCTCTTTACAACATAATCTCTTTACAACAGACCTCTTTACAACAGACCTCTTTACAACAGACCTCTTTACAACAGACCTCTTTACAACAGACCTCTTTACGGACCTCTTTACAACAGACCTCTTAACAACAGATCTCTTTACAACATAACCTCTTTACAACAGACCTCTTAACAACATAACCTCTTTACAACAGACCTCTTTACAACAGACCTCTTTACAACAGACTTCTTTACAACAGACTTCTTTACAACAGACCTCTTTACAGACCTCTTTACAACAGACCTCTTTACAACAGACCTCTTAACAACATAACCTCTTTACAACAGACCTCTTTACAACAGACCTCTTACAACAGACCTCTTTACAACAGACTTCTTTACAACAGACCTCTTTACAACAGACCTCTTTACAACAGACCTCTTTACAACAGACCTCTTAACAACATAACCTCTTTACAACAGACCTCTTTACAACAGACCTCTTTACAACAGACCTCTTTACAACAGACCTCTTTACAGACCTCTTTACAACAGACCTCTTTACAACAGACCTCTTAACAACATAACCTCTTTACAACAGACCTCTTTACAACAGACCTCTTTACAACAGACTTCTTTACAACATACCTCTTTACAACAGACCTCTTTACAACAGACCTCTTTACAACAGACCTCTTAACAACATAACCTCTTTACAACAGACCTCTTTACAACAGACCTCTTTACAACAGACCGCTTTACAACATAACCTCTTTACAACAGACTTCTTTACAACAGACCTCTTTACAACAGACCTCTTTACAACAGACCTCTTTACAACAGACCGCTTTATAACATAACCTCTTTACAACAGACCTCTTTACAACAGACCTCTTTACAACATACCTCTTTACGGACCTCTTTACAACAGACCTCTTTACAACAGACCTCTTAACAACATAACCTCTTTACAACAGACCTCTTTACAACAGACCTCTTTACAACAGAACCGCTTTACAACGCAGACTTCTTTACAACAGACTTCTTTACAACAGACCTCTTTACAACAGACCTCTTTACAACAGACCTCTTTACAACAGACCTCTTTACAACAGACCTCTTTACAACAGACCTCTTTACAACAGACTTCTTTACAACAGACTTCTTTACAACAGACTTCTTTACAACAGACTTCTTTACAACAGACCTCTTTACAACAGACCTCTTTACAACATACCTCTTTACAACAGACCTCTTTACGGACCCCTTTACAACAGACCTCTTTACAACAGACATCTTTACAACAGACCTCTTTACAACAGACCTCTTTACAACATAATCTCTTTACAACAGACCTCTTTACAACAGACCTCTTTACAACAGACCTCTTTACAACAGACCTCTTTACGGACCTCTTAACAACAGATCTCTTTACAACATAACCTCTTTACAACAGACCTATTTACAACAGACCTCTTTACAACATAACCTCTTTACAACAGACCTCTTAACAACATAATCTCTTTACAACAGACCTCTTTACAACAGACCTCTTTACAACATAATCTCTTTACAACAGACCTCTTTACAACAGACCTCTTTACAACAGACCTCTTTACGGACCTCTTTACAACAGACCTCTTAACAACAGATCTCTTTACAACATAACCTCTTTACAACAGACCTCTTAACAACATAACCTCTTTACAACAGACCTCTTTACAACAGACCTCTTTACAACAGACTTCTTTACAACAGACTTCTTTACAACAGACCTCTTTACAACAGACCTCTTTACAACAGACCTCTTAACAACATAACCTCTTTACAACAGACCTCTTTACAACAGACCTCTTACAACAGACCTCTTTACAACAGACTTCTTTACAACAGACCTCTTTACAACAGACCTCTTTACAACAGACCTCTTTACAACAGACTTCTTTACAACAGACCTCTTTACAACAGACCTCTTTACAACAGACCCCTTTACAACAGACCTCTTTACAACAGACCTCTTTACAACAGACCTCTTTACAACAGACCTCTTTACAACAGACTTCTTTACAACATACCTCTTTACAACAGACCTCTTTACAACAGACCTCTTTACAACAGACCTCTTTACAACATAACCTCTTTACAACAGACCTCTTTACAACAGACCTCTTTACAACAGACCCCTTTACAACAGACCTCTTTACAACAGACCGCTTTACAACAGACCTCTTTACAACAGACCTCTTTACAACAGACCTCTTTACAACAGACCTCTTTACAACAGACCTCTTTACAACATACCTCTTTACAACAGACCTCTTTACAACAGACCTCTTTACAACAGACCTCTTTACAACAGACCTCTTTACAACAGACCTCTTTACGGACCTCTTTACAACAGACCTCTTTACAACAGACCTCTTAACAACATAACCTCTTTACAACAGACCTCTTTACAACAGACCTCTTTACAACAGAACCGCTTTACAACGCAGACTTCTTTACAACAGACTTCTTTACAACAGACCTCTTTACAACAGACCTCTTTACAACAGACCTCTTTACAACAGACCTCTTTACAACAGACCTCTTTACAACAGACCTCTTTACAACAGACCTCTTTACAACAGACTTCTTTACAACAGACTTCTTTACAACAGACTTCTTTACAACAGACTTCTTTACAACAGACCTCTTTACAACAGACCTCTTTACAACAGACCTCTTTACGGACCCCTTTACAACAGACCTCTTTACAACAGACATCTTTACAACAGACCTCTTTACAACAGACCTCTTTACAACATAATCTCTTTACAACAGACCTCTTTACAACAGACCTCTTTACAACAGACCTCTTTACAACAGACCTCTTTACAACATAACCTCTTTACAACAGACCTCTTAACAACATAATCTCTTTACAACAGACCTCTTTACAACAGACCTCTTTACAACAGACCTCTTTACGGACCTCTTTACAACAGACCTCTTAACAACATAATCTCTTTACAACAGACCTCTTTACAACATAATCTCTTTACAACAGACCTCTTTACAACATACCTCTTTACAACAGACCTCTTTACAACATAATCTCTTTACAACAGACCTCTTTACAACAGACCTCTTAACAACATAACCTCTTTACAACAGACCTCTTTACAACAGACCTCTTTACAACAGACTTCTTTACAACAGACTTCTTTACAACAGACCTCTTTACAGACCTCTTTACAACAGACCTCTTTACAACAGACCTCTTTACAACAGACCTCTTTACAACAGACCTCTTACAACAGACCTCTTTACAACAGACTTCTTTACAACAGACCTCTTTACAACAGACCTCTTTACAACAGACCTCTTTACAACAGACCTCTTAACAACATAACCTCTTTACAACAGACCTCTTTACAACAGACCTCTTTACAACAGACCTCTTTACAACAGACTTCTTTACAACAGACCTCTTTACAGACCTCTTTACAACAGACCTCTTTACAACAGACCTCTTAACAACATAACCTCTTTACAACAGACCTCTTTACAACAGACCTCTTTACAACAGACTTCTTTACAACAGACCTCTTTACAACAGACCTCTTTACAACAGACCTCTTTACAACAGACCTCTTAACAACATAACCTCTTTACAACAGACCTCTTTACAACAGACCTCTTTACAACAGACCTCTTTACAACAGACTTCTTTACAACAGACCTCTTTACAGACCTCTTTACAACAGACCTCTTTACAACAGACCTCTTAACAACATAACCTCTTTACAACAGACCTCTTTACAACAGACCTCTTTACAACAGACCGCTTTACAACATAACCTCTTTACAACAGACTTCTTTACAACAGACCTCTTTACAACAGACCGCTTTACAACATAACCTCTTTACAACAGACCTCTTTACAACAGACCTCTTTACAACATACCTCTTTACAACATACCTCTTTACAACAGACCTCTTTACAACAGACCTCTTTACAGACCTCTTTACAACAGACCTCTTTACAACAGACCTCTTAACAACATACCTCTTTACAACAGACCTCTTTACAACAGACCTCTTTACAACAGAACCGCTTTACAACGCAGACTTCTTTACAACAGACTTCTTTACAACAGACCTCTTTACAACATAACCTCTTTACAACAGACCTCTTTACAACAGACCTCTTTACAACAGACCTCTTTACAACAGACCTCTTTACAACAGACCTCTTTACAACAGACCTCTTTACAACAGACCTCTTTACAACAGACTTCTTTACAACAGACTTCTTTACAACAGACTTCTTTACAACAGACCTCTTTACAACAGACCTCTTTACAACATACCTCTTTACAACAGACCTCTTTACGGACCCCTTTACAACAGACCTCTTTACAACAGACATCTTTACAACAGACCTCTTTACAACAGACCTCTTTACAACATAACCTCTTTACAACATACCTCTTTACAACAGACCTCTTTACAACAGACCTCTTTACAACAGACCTCTTTACAACAGACCTCTTTACAACAGACCTCTTTACAACATACCTCTTTACAAAAGACCTCTTTACAACAGACCTCTTTACAACATAACCTCTTTACAACAGACCTCTTTACAACAGACTTCTTTACAACAGACCTCTTTACAACAGACCTCTTTACAACAGACCTCTTTACAACATACCTCTTTACAACAGACCTCTTTACAACAGACCTCTTTACAACATAACCTCTTTACAACATAACCTTTTTACAACAGACCTCTTTACAAAGGACCTCTTTTTCTTGGTCTCAACACAGATCACAGCCCTGATCTCTCACTCTAATTAACTCATTGCATTTAGCTGCTGCCCCAGAGGGTCCACTACACTACTTCTCATCAATGTCTGCTAACCACACCACTCTGCCCTGCTGCCCTGGGACACATGATCACATGATCTAGCCCAGGGAGGGCCACTCTGATGGGGGTAGGGGCTACAAAATATCTGAACTCATGAGGAACTCATGCAATTCTACACATGTTGCCACAGGGTGGAGAGAAATGCAGTTTTCTAAATATAATATCTGACTGAGAGTGATAAATAAAATCAATGGGGGGCCCCTAGTAATTGGACCGTGATTACTACAGGTTTAGATAGCTGGCCATCTCACCAATCTAAAACATTTTAGATGACATGGCTAATTGAGTGTCTATCAGCGTCTGACACAACAAGAGGAAAACTGCTGATGTAGAACCACATTTCTAAATAGCACCTTGTGTTTTCTACTATGCTAACGCTGAACCGTAAGTAGAGACCCCGACTGAGTTCGCCCCCCCCCATAATTTTTTACATTTTATTTTTTACCTGCGGTCCTACAAAAGGCAACAGTAAAACATGTCAGAACCTACTAGTACCAGGATGTTGAATGGGACAATAACCTAACAACTTCAACGACTAATTTCTCTGAACTATGGGGGGGAAACATCACCAAATTCACTAAGAATGCGTGGTGGTGTGGTATGTGGAGTGTGGGGGGTCTGGGGGGTGTGGGGGGTGTGTGGGTCCGGGGGTGTGTGGGGGGTCTGTTGGGTCTGGGGGTGTGGGGGTCTGGGGAGTGTGGGGGTCCGGGGGTGTGGGGGGTCCTGGGAGTGTGGGGTGTCTGGGGGGTGTGGGGGGTCCGGGTAGTCTGTGGGGTCTGGGTGGTGTGTGGGATCCTTGGGGTGTGGGGGGGTTTCTGGAGTGTGGGGGATCGTTGGGGTGTGGGGGATCCTTGGGGTGTGGGGGGTTTCTGGAGTGTGGGGGATCCTTGGGGTGTGGGGGGTCCTTGGGTGACTGTTGACCATTTCTCTGGATTCCCTCCTCATGTATAACTCATTGTTAGACACAATGTTGTCCAAGTCGGATGTTAGGTACTACAGTTATTGAATTAAAAAAACAACACAATACTGTAAATATAGTAATACCACAGTATTTATTCCATTGTATACTTTTGTATTTTTTTCATATTGGCCAGTCACCAATTGGATGCATTAGTTAAACTTCTTAGGGCTGAAATCCCGTTAACGGGACCGATATGACAACAGCCAGTGAAAGTGCAGGGCACCAAATTCAAAACAACAGAAATCTCATAATTAAAATTCCTCAAACATACAAGTACACATCAATTTACAGAAATACTCATCATAAATGTTGATGAAAATACAAGTGCAATAATCTGAGAACGGCACTCAAAAAACAAATAAATATATCCGCCATGTTGGACTCAACATAAATCAGAAATAACATAAATATTCCGTTACCTTTGATGATCTTCATCAGAATGCACTCCAAAGAATCCAAGTTCCACAATAAATGTTTGATTTGTTCAATAAAGTTCATAATTTATGTCCAAATAGCTTCTTTTGTTAGGGCGTTTAGTACACAAATCCAAACGCGCGTGCAGGTCCAGCCGAACGTCGGACGAAAAAGTAAAAAAAGTTATATTACAGTTCGTAGAAAGTGAGTATAGAATCAATCTTTAGGATGTTTTTATCATAAATCTTCAATAACGTTCCAACCGGAGAATTCTTATGTCTATTAGCAACTGGGACTGAGGAGCAGGCAGTTTACTCTGGGAACCTATTTCATCCAAGCTACTCAATACTGGATCCCAGCCATAAGAAGTTAATCATGTAAAAGTCCATCATGTAATTACCATATAAACCCAGAGGCAGAGAGCGGTTTCCTGTATGACTATACTGCTGCTATCTGAGTCATGAGAAGGAGCAGGTATTATTGAATTGGTTTGGGTTAAGTCGGTTGGAGTTGGCGCTTCAGTACCCTGTGTTTTAGTGCTCAGCTCTAAACCTCAGTCAGAAGCAAAACTGGGTTCAAACACTATTTCAAATAGTTTCAGCATGTACTTTAGCCTGCCTGAAGTGCCAGGTGGGCGGGGCTCACACGTTTTGGAAGATTCCTATTGGTTCCATTGCAACATACAACCTCAATGAAGCTAATGTAAAGTATTACCAATGATGTCCAATAGTATGTGAACCCAGGTTTGCATTGCAGTGCTGTGGAAGTCTCTAGAGCTGTTACAGGCTGGATGATCGGCCAGCTGTACTCTGCGGCTTTATCACATGGTCCAATCAGCAGAGAGCTCCTTTCCCTCTATACCTCTAATTAACTGGCCTGAGGGGGAGGAGGGAGGATGTGTGTGTGTGTTGAGACCAGGGCAGCCATGCAGTCAGGCCTCGCTCCTCTCAAATCAAATCAAATCTTATTGGTAACATACACGTGTTTAGCAGATGTTAGTGTTGGTGTAGCGAAATGCTGGTGTTTCTAGTTCCAACAGTTCAGTAATATCTAACAAATAATATCTAACAATTTCAGAACAATAGACACAATACACAAAAATACAAAGTAAAGGAATGGAATTTAGAATACGTAAATAAATGCCTCCCAAGTGGCTCAGTGGTCTAGAGAACCTGGTCCGAGTCCAGGCTCAGTCACAGCTGGCCACGACCGGGAGACCCATGGGGCGGCGCACAATTGGCCCAGCGTTGTCTGGCATAGGGAAGGGTTGTTCTTGTCCCGTCGCTCTAGCGACTCCTGTGGCGGGCTGGGCGCAATGCACGCTGACACGGTCATGTTGACACTAATGACTTCAAAACCCTGTCCTCCCCCTCTTCTGATCCGTTCCCCTCCTCAGAACACCCTCTTCAGAATCCTCTCCAAACCTTTCTTCGGACCTCTTCAGACCTCTCTCCACTACCCCATTCAGACCCCTTCTTCAGACCTCCTCCTACCCCCCTTCAGAGCCCCCTCTCCAGACCCTCTCTTCAGACCCCTTCCTCTCCCCCTTCAGGCCCCCTCTTCGGACCCCTCCTACCCCCTCTTCACCCCCTCCTACCCCAATCTGTCATAGCCCCTCCTACCCCCTCCATCCCCATTCCTTCTTCAACAGAGCCCCTGTTAGTGTTGTGGACTGGGGTAGGAGATACACGCGGTATGGCTATGGGACAAGCGTTACGGGACAGGGGCTAATTTTAGCAGCAGCTGTCACTCTTGGCCTTCTCTACTCACACATAGTTTAGTTTGAGGGGTGTGGCCGTAGAACATGTTGGAACTCTGGTCAGGTGGGCTAACCCTAACCTACCCCTACCCCTAACCCTAACCCTAACCTAACATAACCTACCCCCACCCTAACCCTCACCTCACCCTACCCTACCCTACCCTACCCTAACCCTAACCCTACCCCTACCCCTACCCTAACCCTACCCTACCCCTACCCGAACCTAACCCTACCCTACCCCTAACCCTAACCTAGCCTTAACCCTACGCCTAATCCTACCCTACCCTACCCCTAACCCTACCCCTAACCCTACCACTAACCCTAACCCTACCCCTACCCTACCCCTAAGCCCACCCCTAACTCTTCCTCAAGTTTAACCCTACCCTATCTCTAACCCTACACTAACCCAACCCTACCCTAACCATACCATAACATCATACCATACCCCATACCCCTAACCCTAACCCTAACCCTAACCCTACCCCACTACCCTACCCTAACCCCACCCCCTACCCTACCCCTAACCCCACCCTACCCCCCTAACCCCCCTAACCCTACACCCCACCCTACCCCCTAACCCTAACCCCACCCCCTACCCTACCCTAACCCCACCCTACCTAACATACCCTACCCCTAACCCCACCCTACCCCCCTAACCCTACCCCACCCTCACCCTAACCCTAACCCTACCCCACCCTACCCTACCCTAACCCTACCCTAACCCTACCCACCCTACCCTCCCCCTCCTGTAACTTTCTACCCTCCCTTGCACCTGTGAAAATTTTTGAATTTTCACTACCTCAAAGATCTTAGAGCAAAGATGGGAAATATATAATGTCACAACTGTCACGCCCTGACCTTAGGAATCATTTTAATTCTCTATTTGGTTAGGTCAAGGTGTGACTAGGGTGGGCAATCTATGTTTTCTATTTCTTTGTTGGCCTGGTATGGTTCCCAATCAGAGGCTTACCTGGGTCTATCGTTGTCTCTGATTGGAGATCATATTTAGGCAGCCTTTTTTCCCACCTGTTGTTTGTGGGATCTTGTTTTTGTGTAGCTGCCTGTGAGCAGCGCAAAACATCACGGTTCGTTTTCTTCGTTTTGTTTTGGGTGAGTTTCATATTTATTAAACATGTGGAACTCTAAGTACGCTGCTCTTTGGCCCATTCATTCAGACGATTGGGACAACAACAAGGAAAGCTTGTTGGTAGATGTATGGTTTTGAAACAACCTCATCTGTTTACTTGATGTACTAGCTGGGAATTTCTTCTGGTGACATCTGATCATTTATCACTCCAGTGTTAATCTGCAAAATTGTAATTATTTGCCTACCTCCTCATGCCTTTTCAACACAATGCATATAGACTCTCTTTTTTTTCTACTGTCTTATTGACTTGTTTATTGTTTACCCCATGTGTAACTCTGTGTTGTCTGTTCACAATGCTATGCTTTATCTTGGCCAGGTCACAGTTGTAAATGAGAACTTGTTCTCAAGTAGCCTACCTGGTTAAATAAAAGTGAAAAAATAAAAAAATAAAAAATATGATCTGGAAACACTCCTGGCCCTATTCACCTCTCAAGGCATTACAGAGTGACTGGTCTCCAGTAGTCAAATCTAACCAAACTGTATTTATACAGCACATTTAAGACATGGAATGCAACACAATGTGCTTCACAGGAAAAAATGAATGAAAACATTGAAAATAACTAAAGGCTGAGGGCATAATAACTAAAGACTGCCTCTCCATGCCTCTTGGTCCCCCTCAGGTTCTCTGGCATTCTATTCCAGAGGCTGCGGGCATAATAACTAAAGGCTGCCTCTCCATGTCTCTTGGTCCCCCTCAGGTTCTCTGGCATTCTATTCCAGAGGCTGCGGGCATAATAACTAAAGGCTGTCTCTCCATGTCTCTTGGTCCCCCTCAGGTTCTCTGGCATTCTATTCCAGAGGCTGAGGGCATAATAACTAAAGGCTGCCTCTCCATGTCTCTTGGTCCCCCTCAGGTTCTCTGGCATTCTATTCCAGAGGCTGGGGGCATAATAACTAAAGGCTGCCTCTCTATGCCTCTTGGTCCCCCTCAGGTTCTCTGGCATTCTATTCCAGAGGCTGGAGGCATAATAACTAAAGGCTGCCTCTCCATGTCTCTTGGTCCCCCTCAGGTTCTCTGGCATTCTATTCCAGAGGCTGAGGGCATAATAACTAAAGGCTGCCTCTCTATGCCTCTTGGTCTGAGGCTTTGGGATAGTTATAAGGCCAGTGCCAGAGGACCAGAGGAACATACTGGGTACATAACTTAAAAGCATGTCTGTATTTCGGCATTCTGTATGTTTTGCTCTTGACACATGGCTTTCTTGGGTAGACCAGACAGGAGAGCATTACAGTAGTCAAGCCTGCTTGGAATAAATTCATGGATGAGTCTGAGTAAAAATGTTTGTCTCGAAATGGTGTTCAGAATCTAAAATCACAACTAGGTTTTTTGACCTGGTGTTGGGTCTTTATTGCCTGTGGATTCAAATGTGCAGATTCTCTCTCTGTGCTTTGGCTCCAACAATAATTACCTTGGCATTGTCAAGATTTAGCTGGAGGAAGTTGAGCCTTCCCAGAGTATCTAGTATATAGTAACCCTAACCCTAATGGACAGTGGACCAGGTGGACCAGGACTAGGAGACTAGGATAGACTAGGATTAGGAGACTTGGATAGACTAGGACTAGGGGACTAGGATAGACTAGGAGACAAGGATAGACTAGGACTAGGATAGACAAGGACTAGGGGACTAGGATAGACTAGGACTAGGGGACTAGGATAGACTAGGATTAGGAGACTTGGATAGACTAGGACTAGGGGACTAGGATAGACTAGGAGACTAGGATAGACTAGGACTAGGATAGACTAGGACTAGGGGACTAGGATAGACTAGGACTAGGGGACTAGGATAGACTAGGACTAGGAGACTAGGATAGACTAGGACTAGGGACTAGGATAGACTAGGACCAGGAGACCAGGACAGACCAGGAGACCAGGACCAGGAGACCAGGACCAGAGACCAGGATAGACTGGGACCAGGGGACCAGGGGACCAGGACAGGACCAGGGGACCAGGACAGGGACCAGGGATAGACTAGGACCAGGGGACCAGGATAGACAGGGACAGGACAGGGACCAGGGACCAGGACTAGGGACCAGGAGACCAGGACCAGGATAGACAGGACCAGGACAGGGGACCAGGACAGAGACCAGGGACAGGACAGACCAGAGGGACCAGGACAGACCAGGACAGGACAGACCAGGACAGACCAGGACCAGGGACCAGGATAGACCAGGACCAGGGACCAGGACAGACCAGGACCAGGACAGACCAGGACCAGGACAGACCAGGACCAGGGACCAGGGACCAGACCAGACAGGACAGACCAGGGACCAGGACCAGGGGACCAGGATAGACCAGGACCAGGGACCAGGACAGACCAGGACCAGGGGACCAGGACAGACCAGGACCAGGACAGACCAGGACCAGGGGACCAGGACAGACCAGGACAGGGAGACAGGACAGACCAGGACAGACCAGGACCAGGGACCAGGACAGGACAGACCAGGACCAGGACCAGGACCAGGACAGACCAGACCAGGACAGGACCAGGACAGACCAGGGACCAGGGGACAGACCAGACCAGGACCAGGACAGACCAGGACCAGGAGACCAGGACAGGACCAGGACCAGGGACCAGGACAGGACAGACCAGGGGGACCAGGACAGACTAGGACCAGGGGGACCAGGACCAGGACCAGACCAGGACCAGGGACCAGGACAGACCAGGACCAGGACAGACCAGGACCAGGGACCAGGACAGACCAGACCAGGACCAGGACTAGGGACCAGACCAGGACCAGGGACCAGGGGACCAGGAAACCAGGACCAGGACAGACCAGGACAGACCAGACCAGGGACCAGGACAGACCAGGACCGGGGACCAGGACAGACCAGGACCAGGACAGACCAGGACCAGGGACCAGGACAGACAGACCAGGACAGACCAGGACAGACCAGGACAGACCAGGGACCAGGACCAGGAAACCAGGACCAGGAGACCAGGACAGACCAGGACCAGGACAGACTAGACCAGGACCAGGGGACCAGGACAGACCAGGACCAGGGACCAGGACAGGACCAGGATAGACCAGGACAGGACTAGGACCAGGATAGACCAGGACCAGGGGACCAGGACAGACCAGGACCAGGACTGGGGGACCAGGACAGACCAGGACCAGGGACCAGACCAGGACCAGGAGACCAGGACAGACCAGGACCAGGGGACCAGGACAGACAGGACAGGATAGACCAGACCAGGGACCAGGACAGACCAGGACTGGGGGACCAGGACAGACCAGGACCGGGGACCAGGACAGACCAGGACTAGGGGACCAGGATAGACCAGGACCAGGGCAGACCAGGACTAGGGGACTAGGATAGACTAGGACTAGGGGACTAGGATAGACTAGGACTCGGAGACTAGGATAGACGAGGACTAGGGGACTAGGATAGACAAGGACTAGGAGACTAGAATAGGCTAGGAGACTAGGATAGACTAGGAGACTAGGATAGAGTAGGAGACTGGAATAGACTAGGATAGACTAGGACTGACATCTTGACCCACTCAAGCATGTGGTTAAATGTAACTGATAGTTGGTGTGGACCTGAGAGCCACACACACACACACACACATATTCTGTGTGAGCAATCGATACCTGCCCTAGTCACATGACTATTGTCGGCATCTCAAACATTCACCTATGTGGAGAACGTTAGCATTAGCAGCTAATAGTCCACATGACTATTTCAAAGGGGCCTTAAAATGTGTCTGTAACTGATTTAAAGTGTTAAAACACTGAGTTGAATGTGTCTGTAACTGATTTACAGTGTTAAAACACTGAGTTGAATGTGTCTGTAACTGATTTACAGTGTTAAAACACTGAGTTGAATGTGTCTGTAACTGATTTATAGTGTTAAAACACTGAGTTGAATGTGTCTGTAACTGATTTAATTCAAGCCAACCCACTCTTTCTGAGTTTTTTTCTGATTCCCCAATTCCACCAATTGGTAGTTACAGTCTTGTCCCATCGCTGCAACTCCCACACGGACTCGGAGAGGTCTGTAATGCTAAAAGCAGTCCCTCCAGCTGGTCCCAGTCTGTTATATCAGCTGGTTGGTTCGTAACGCTAATACCTTCCAGCTGGTCCCAGTCTGCTAATATATCAGCTGGTGGGATCCTAACGCTAAGACCTTCCAGCTGGTCCCAGTCCGCTGTTATATCAGCTGGTTGGTTCCTAATGCTAAGACCTTCCAGCTGGTCCCAGTCTGCTAATATATCAGCTGGCAGGTTAACAAACGCTAAGACCTTCCAGCTGGTCCCAGTCTGTTATATCAGCTGGTTGGATCCTAATGCTAAGACCTTCCAGCTGGTTCCAGTCTGCTGTATTATCAGCTGGTTGGTTCCTAATGCTAAGACCTTCCAGCTGGTCCCAGTCTATTATATCAGCTGATCCTTGGATCCCCTATTATATCAGCGCTAAGACCTTCCAGCTGGTTCCAGTCTGCTGTTATATCAGCTGATTGGTTCCTAATGCTAAGACCTTCCAGCTGGTCACAGTCTATTATATCAGCTGGTTGGATCCTAACGCTAAGACTTCCAGCTGGTCCCAGTCTATTATATCAGCTGGCAGGTTCGTAACGCTAAGACCTTCCAGCTGGTCCCAGTCTGCTGTTATATCAGCTGGTTGATTATATCCAGCTGGTCCCAGTCTGCTAATATATCAGCTGGCAGGTTAACAACGCTAAGACCTTCCAGCTGGTCCCAGTCCGCTGTTATATCAGCTGGTTGGATCCTAATGCTAAGACCTTCCAGCTGGTCCCAGTCTGCTAATATATCAGCTGGCAGGTTCCTAACGCTAAGACCTTCCAGCTGGTCCCAGTCTGCTGTTATATCAGCTGGTTGGATCCTAATGCTAAGACCTTCCAGCTGGTCCCAGTCTGCTAATATATCAGCTGGCAGGTTAACAAACGCTAAGACCTTCCAGCTGGTCCCAGTCTGTTATATCAGCTGGTTGGTTCCTAATGCTAAGACCTTCCAGATGGTCCCAGTCTGTTATATCAGCTAAGGCTGGTTCCATCCTGTTATATAAGCTGGTTGGTTCCTAATGCTAAGACCTTCCAGCTGGTTCCAGCTGGATCCCTAAGACCTTCTGGTCCCAATCTGTTATATCAGCTGGTTGAATAGTAACGCTAAGACCTTCCAGCTGGTCCCAGTCTGCTGTTATATCAGCTGATTGGTTCCTAACGCTAAGACCTTTCAGCTGGTCCCAGTCTGTTATATCATCTGGTTGGTTCGTAACGCTACGACCTTCCAGCTGGTCCCAGTCTGCTGTTATATCAGCTGGTTGGTTCCTAATGCTAAGACCTTCCAGATGGTCCCAGTCTGTTATATCAGCTTGTTGGTTCCTAATGCTTCCAGCAGGTCCCAGTCTGCTAATATATCAGCTGGTAACCCTAAGAAATTCCAGCTGGTCTGCTGTTATATCAGCTGGTTGGTTCCTAATGCTAAGACCTTCCAGCTGGTCCCAGTCTGTTATATCAGCTGGTTGGTTCTAACGCTAAGACCTTCCAGCTGGTCCCAGTCTGCTGTTATATCAGCTGGTTCCCAGTCTGATCCTAATGCTAAGACCTTCCAGCTGGTCCCAGTCTGTTATAATATATCAGCTGGCAGGTTAACAAACGCTAAGACCTTCCAGCTGGTCCCAGTCTGTTATATCAGCTGGTTGGTTGCTAACGCTAAGACCTTCCAGCTGGTCCCAGTCTGCTGTTTATATCAGCTAAGACCTTCCAGCTGGTCCCAGTCTGTTATATCAGCTTGTTGGATCCTAACGCTAAGACCTTCATGCTGGTTCCAGTCTGCTGTTATATTAGCTGATTGGTTCCTAACGCTAAGACCTTCCAGCTGGTCCCAGTCTGTTATATCAGCTGGTTGGTTCATAACGCTAAGACCTTCCAGCTGGTCCCAGTCTGCTGTTATATCTGCTGGTTGGTTCCTAATGCTAAGACCTTCCAGATGGTCCCAGTCTGATATATCAGCTGGTTGGTTCCTAACGCTAAGACCTTCCAGCTGGTCCCAGTCTCAGCTGGTTGGATATCAGCTGGTCCCAGTCTGGTTATATCCTGGTTCCTAACGCTAAGACATTCTAGCTGGTCCCAGTCTGTTATATCAGCTTGTTGGTTGCTAACGCTAAGACCTTCCAGCAGGTCCCAGTCTGCTGTTATATCAGCTGGTTGGTTCCTGACGCTAAGACCTTCCAGCTGGTCCCAGTCTGCTGTTTTATCAGCTGGTTGGTTCCTAATGCTAAGACCTTCCAGCTGGTCCCAGTCTGCTGTTATATCAGCTGGTTGGTTCCTCACGCTAAGACCTTCCAGCTGGTCCCAGTCTGTTATATCAGCTGGTTGGATCCTAACGCTAAGATCTTCCTGCTGGTCCCAGTCTGCTGTTATATCAGCTGGTTGGATCCTAACGCTAAGACCTTCTAGCTGGTCCCAGTCTGCTGTTATATCAGCTGGTTGGATCCTAATGCTAAGACCTTCCTGCTTGAACCAGTCTGCTGTTATATCAGCTGGTTGGATCCTAACGCCAAGACCTTCCAGCTGGTCCCAGTCTGCTGTTATATCAGCATGTTGGATCCTAATGCTAAGACCTTCCAGCTGGTCCCAGTCTGCTGTTATATCAGCTGGTTGGTTCCTCACGCTAAGACCTTCCAGCAGGTCCCAGTCTGCTGTTATATCAGCTGGTTGGTTCCTCACGCTAAGACCTTCCAGCTGGTCCCAGTCTGCTGTTATATCAGCTGGTTGGATCCAAACGCTAAGACCTTCCAGCTGGTCCCAGTCTGCTGTTTTATCAGCTGGTTGGTTCCTCACGCTAAGATCTTCCAGCTGGTCCCAGTCTGTTTTATCAGCTGGTTGGATCCTCACGCTAAGATCTTCCAGCTGGTCCCAGTCTGTTATATCAGCTGGTTGGATCCTAACGCTAAGATCTTCCTGCTGGTCCCAGTCTGCTGTTATATCAGCTGGTTGGATCCTAACGCTAAGACCTTCCAGCTGGTCCCAGTCTGCTGTTATATCAGCTGGTTGGATCCTAATGCTAAGACCTTCCAGCTGGTCCCAGTCTGCTGTTATATCAGCTGGTTGGATCCTAACGCCAAGACCTTCCAGCTGGTCCCAGTCTGCTGTTATATCAGCTGGTTGGATCCTAACGCCAAGACCTTCCAGCTGGTCCCAGTCTGCTGTTATATCAGCTGGAGTGGGGTACAGCGGGACATCTCTCTGTTAAGGGGAAAAGGGGGAGCAGTGTGTGTGTGTGTGTTTGTGTGTGTGTGTGTGTGTGTGTGTGTGTGTGTGTGTGTGTGTGTGTGTGTGTGTGTGTGTGTGTGTGTGTGTGTGTGTGTGTGTGTGTGTGTGTGTGTGGGGGGGGGGCATACATTTTGACTTCCCGTCCAGATCTGGAATTGTATCAACTCACCACCCAGGGACTTGCAACATCTAGTTAAACCACTAAAGAGGAACAACGGGAACATATTAAAGATGCACATACTCATCCCCAGAATATCTATTTTGAAAGGATACAGCTGAGAACATGAACAACTATATAGTTAACTACAATATGGAGGTAAATGAAACCAATATCGCTCCCTACAAACACAACCCTATGGAACGATCCTTGGATAGATTGTCACAATTCACTGATACGTTGACCCACATGGAATACTAAAGGCATAGAAAATGTAAATGACTTGTTCACAGGAAATACATATATTTTTGTGGATTGACTAATGTAATAATATAATAATGTAGATATTTTCAAATACGTATAACTTCAAAGTTCAATATCACAACATTTTGATTTGAAGTATTTTGGACATCAGGACAATCTGGAGGGAATTCTATGAGTCAGAAAATTAAATTTTGGTAACTCTTTACGTTAAGGTTCCATAGCTAGGAAACGTTAGCCAGCTAGCTAGTCAAACATGTGGTTTCCATATTTTAATTTTACTTTACTAGGCAAGTCAGTTAAGAACAAATTCTTATTTTCAATGACAGTCTAGGAACAGTGGACTAACTGCCTGTTCAGGGGCAGAACGACAGATTTGTACCCTGTCAGCTCGGGGATTTGAACTTTCAACCTTTCGCTTACTAGTCCAACGCTCTAACCACTAGGCTATACCGATACCGATCCATTTATTCCATTCCATCCATTACAATGAATCCTATTATAGCTCCTCCCACCAGCCTTCTCTGACTTAGCATCCCAAAAAACAGAAGGTAAGATCTCTGAAATATCAAGAACCTCAAGGCTAGGGGGAAGTATTCGGATGTTCGGATGGCTGACGTGCCCAAAGTAAACGGCCTGTTATTCAGGCCCAGAAGCTAGGATATGCATATAATTGGTAGTATTGGATAAAAAAATCACTCTGAAGTTTCTAAAACTATTACAATAATGTCTGTGAGTATAACATAACTGATATGGCAGCCCAAAACCAGAGGAGAATCCACCTGGATTTTTGTTGTTGTTGAGGTTAACACTTGTCTATGGGATTTTCAAAAAAAATCCTCCCAGATTGCAGTTCCTAGGGCTTCCACTAGATGTCAATAGTCTTTAAAAAGGGTTTCAGGCTTGTTTTTTGAAAAATGGACTAGAATTTGTAGTTTTTCAAGTTGGCTCTCATTTTGACTGTAGTCTTGTGGCGTGCGTGGATGAGGGCAGACACTTCGTTATTTATCTTCGGTAATGAACATACTCTTCTCCGCCTTAAATTGTATTATTTATTTACATATTAGGGTACCTGAGGATTGATTAGAAACGTTGTTTGACTTGTTTGGATGAAGTTTATTGGTATCTTTTGGGTTTGCTTTATCTGCATGTTGAACGACTGGAACGGGTGGATTACTGAATTAATCGCGCCAACTAAACTGACTTTTTTGGGGATCTAAAGAAGGACTTTATCGAACAAACCAACCATTTGTTGTGTTGCTGGGACCGTTCGGATTCCAAACAGAGGAAGATCTTCAAAGGTAATTGAATTATTTTATAGCTAATTATGACTTTTGTGACGCCTCTGCTGGTTTGGAAAATGTTTTTAATGCTTTTGTATGCTGGGTGCTGTCCTCAGATAATCGCATAGGTATGCATTCGCCATACAGCCTTTTTGAAATCTGACAAAGCGGCTGGATTAAAAAGAAGTTAAGCTTTTAAATGATCTATGACACTTGTATTTTCATGAATGTTTAATATTACTATTTTTGTATTTTGAATTTCACGCTCTGTAATTTCATCGGAAGTTGTCAAGATGGGGCGCTAGCTTCCGACCTTTAAGCCTTTAGAAGAAAACAACAAACCAAAGGTGCATACGTAAATTCACTCTGCCCCTTTTCATGACGATACCAGCAGCCACTTGAGTAAGTGAGAGATAGCCAGCTACCTAAGCTACGCAAGACCACAACACAAACAAACAGCTACAAGTAGTTAGTGTAGTTACAAATGGACTGTACTAAAGAAATTAAATGTTTTACCTGTGATGAAATGTTTTCCACACACATAGCTAAGTGTAGCCTACTGGGACACCTCGTCCCCACAACACCCTACTAATGAACGTTTACCAATACCTTTGCAGTGAGGTGAGCAAAACATTCCAGAAATGTAAACAACTGTGAGCTTACCCAAACTGGAGATGGTGGATCCATCCCATGACAGGGATCTGGAATCTTCTATTGACCAACACTACTATTCCAACAGCAACATGGATTGCGGGGATGCCTTAACTCAGGCTGGCCATAAAAACCCGGCAAGACACTTGGTCTCTGCCAAAAGATTTAGGAACTCATCCAGTGACATTAATTTAAATAACTCCACCAACAATGACTTCAACAATGCTTCCAAAGTAAGTGATCTGATCTCCATAAATCAAAGGCTGGTTATTTTAGATGAAATGAGAAAGAACCAAGATGATCTGAATATCACCTTCGCACTTCTATAACAAACAACTTGAGGATATGGGCAAAGAGAAAGGGGAAAAGGGAAAGGGGAAAGGGGGAAAAGGGGGAAAGGGGGAAAGAGAAAGGGAAAAAAGGGAAAGGGAAAAAGGGAAAAGGGGAAAGGGAAAAGGGAAAGGGGGAAAAGGGGGAAAGGGGAAAGGGGAAAAGGGGAAAGGGGGAAAGGGGGAAAGGGGAAAGGGGGAAAAGGGGAAAGGGGGAAAAGGGAAAAGGGGAAAGGGAAAGGGAAAGGGAAAAGGAAAGGGGGAAAAGGGAAAAGGGAAAGGGAAAAGGGAAAGGGGGAAAGGGAAAAGGGGGAAAGGGGGAAAAGGGAAAAGGGAAAGGGGGAAAGGGGAAAGGGAAAAGGGGAAAGGGGGAAAAGGGGGAAAGGGAAAGGGGGAAAGGGGGGGGGGGGGAAAAGGGGGAAAAGGGGAAAAGAGAAAGGGGAAAAGGGAAAGGGGAAAAGGGGAAAGGGGAAAAGGGAAAGGGGAAAGGGGAAAAGGGGGGAAAGGGAAAAAGGGAAAGGGGGAAAGGGAAAGGGGAAAAGGGGGAAAGGGGAAAGGGGGAAAGGGGAAAGGAGGGGGAAAAGGGGAAAGGGGGAAAAGGGGAAAAAGGGGAAAAGGGGAAAGGGGGAAATGGGGAAAGGGGAAAGGGGGAAATGGGGAGGGGAAAGGGGGAAAGGGGAAAGGGGGAAAGGGGAAAAGGGGAAAGGGGAAAAGGGGAAAAGGGAAAGGGAAAAGGAAAAGGGGGAAAAGGGAAAAGGGAAAAAGGGGGGGAAAGGGAAAGGGAAAATGGAAAAGGGGGAAAGGGGGAAAAGGGGAAAGGGAAAGGGAAAAGGGGGAAAGGGGGAAAAAGGGGGAAAGGGGGGAAAAAGGGGAAAGGGGAAAGGGGAAAAGGGGAAAGGGGGGAAAATGGGGAAAGGGGGAAAAGGGGGAAAGGGAAATGGGGAAAGGGGAAAAGGGAAAGGGGAGGGAAAGGGGAAAAGGGGGAAATGGGAAAGGGGAAAAAAGGAAAAGGGAAAGGGAAAGGGGAAAAGGGAAAAGGGGAAAAGGGAAAGGGGGAAAGGGGGGGGAAAAGGGGAAAGGGGAAAGGGGAAGGGGAAAGGGGAAAGGGGGAAAGGGAAAAGGGGAAAGGGAAAGGGAAAGGGGGAAAGGGGGAAAGGGGAAAGGGGGGAAATGGGAAAGGGGAAAAAAGGGAAAAGGGGGGGAAAGGGGAAAGGGGGAAATGGGGGAAATGGGGAAAGGGGGAAAGGGGGGAAAGGGAAAGGGGGGAGAAGGGGAAAGGGAAAATGGGGAAAAGGGGGGAAAGGGGGAAATGGGGAAAGGGGGAAAAGGGAAAGGGGGAAGGGAAAGGGGGAAAGGAGGGGAAAGGGGAAAAGGGGGAAAAGGGAAAGGGAAAAGGGGGAAAGGAAAAGGGAAAGGGGAAAGGGAAAGGGAAAGGGAAAAGGGGAAAGGAAAGGGGGAAAGGGAAAAGGGGGAAAAGGGGGAAAGGGGGAAAAGGGGAAAAGGGGAAAGGGAAAAAGGGAAAAAGGGGAAAGGGGGAAAAGGGAAAGGGGGAAAAGGGAAAGGAGAAAAAGGGGGAAAAGGGGAAAAAGGGGGAAAAGGGAAAGGGGGAAACGGAAAGGGGGAAACGGAAAGGGGGGAACGGAAAAGGGGGAAACGGAAAAGGGGGAAATGGGGAAAGGGGGAAAAGGTGAAAGGGGGAGAAGGGGAAAGGGGGAAAGGAGGGGAAAGGGGAAAAGGGGGAAATGGGAAAGGGGAAAAAGGGAAAAGGGGAAAGGGGAAAGGGGGAAAAGGGGAAAGGGGAAAGGGGGAAAAGGGGAAAGGGGGGAAAGGGGGAGGAAAGGGGGAAAGGAAAAAGGGGAAAAGGGGGAAAGGGAAAAGGGGGAAAAGGGGAAAGGGGGAAAGGGGAAAAGGGGGAAAAGGGGAAAAGGGGAAAAGGGGAAAAAGGGAAAAGGGGGAAAAGGGGAAAGGAGGAAGGGGGAAAAGGGGAAAAAGGGGGAAAGGGAAAATGGGGGGAAAGGGGAAAAGGGAAAGTGGGAAAAGGGAAAGGGGAAAAGGGGGAAAAGGGGAAAAGGGGGAAAAGGGGAAAGGGGGAAAAGGGGGGAAAAGGGGAAAGGGGGAAAGGGGAAAGGGGGAAAATGGGAAAGGGGGAAAGGGGAAAGGGGGAAAAGGGGGAAAAGGGGGGAAAGGAAAGGGGAAAAGGGGAAAAGGGGAAAGGGGGAAAAGGGAAAAGGGGGGAAAGGGGAAAGGGGAAGGGGGAAAAGGGAAAGGGGGAAAGGGAAAGGGGGGAAAGGGGAAAAGGGGAAAGTGGGAAAAGGGAAATTTATATTTATATTTATATATTTATATATATTTATTTATATATATTTATATGCTATATTAACCAGACCATCCCCTAAATATTTAACCCAACCCATCTGAATCAGAGAGGTGCGGGGGGGGGGGGGGGCTGCCTTAATCGAGATCCACGTCTTTGGTGCCCCAGTGAACAGTGGGTTAACTGCCTTGCTCAAGGGGCAGAACAACAAATGTTTACCTTGTCAGCTAGGGGATTTGATCCAGCAACCTTTTGGCCTGAGGCATCTGTGCACGAGTTCATACACAACATTATCAAAAGTATGTGGACATCTGCTCGTCCAAAACCTCATTCTAAAATCATGGGCATTCATCTCGAGTTGGTCCTTCCTTTGCTGCTATAACAGACTCCATTCCTCTGGGAATTCTTTCCACTAGATGTTACAGTGTTAAAACATTGCTCCTGGGATTTGCTTCCATTCAGCCAGAAGAGCAGTAGTGACGTCGGCCACTGATGTTGGGCGATTAGGCCTGGCTCTCAGGTGGGGTTCCAATTCATCCTAAAGGTGTTCGGTGGAGTTGAAGTCAGGGCTCTGTGAAGGCCATTTCTGTATGGATAAACCATTTCTGTATGGACCTCACTTTGTGCATAGGGGCTTTGTCATGCTGAAACAGGAAATGGCCAAACTGTTGCCACAAAGTTGGATGCACAGAATCGTCTAGAACAGTGTTTCTTAAACTTTTTCAGCCTGGGACCCAAATGATAAATTCTGTGTTTTCCGGGGACCCAAGCTTATGAAAACATGCAACTATATGTAAATATTGGTACATTTCATTACCCTTTATGCCTAAAACAAATGAAATATAGAGAGAAACAAATAACAATACATTTACAATTAAAGAAATACTCAATAAATTGCTATTCGTGTTCATTTTCCTCCATTAAAATCACTCTGACATACCTGTCTAGGTTGGAACTGTTGCTGTTAAAAGACAATAAATGATTTTCATTCTGAACTGGAATGAGCAGGTCTATTCTGGGCTCCGTTTTAACCAGTGCAACCCTGAGGTCATGCTCAGCATGGAGTCTGTTTCTGTACATGTTTTTTACATATGCCAGAGTTGAGAACCCTGACTCACGTGGGTATGTGGTGCCAAACTGGATCAGAACATCTACTGCTTTCTCAGTCAGGCAGGAGACTGCTTCCTGCTGCAGATGAACAACCCAGAGTGTTTGCCTCAAAAAGTATTTTGCTTCAATCAATTTATTCCAGTTCAGAATAAAAAAGGATTTGTATTTCAACAGCAACCGTTCCAACCTAGACATGTTTTCAACAATCATTTCTACAGTAAGATGTACAGCAGGCCTGATCATTTTTCATCTGTGCTGTTACTTGGCGGTTGCACTATTAGTAGCTAGCTAGCTTGCTTTGGCTGTGAACAAGGGGATTGCTTGGAAGAGAAACTCGCATCGACATCGATTACTATGAGAGATGGTGCTCCCTTATTTCTGCTTATCGTCACCTGTTATAAAATGACAACTATTCCTTGCTAGCTGACTTACTCTTCCACTATTTGAAGCACTGTTTCCTGAAGCATTGTGCTTAATTATTATTATTATATAACATTATTATTATTATTATAAAAAATTCTCTCAAGTTCTCAAATAACTCCCTGGGTTTACCCAGAGGACCGCGTTATTAGCATGTTTCATCCTATAAAAATGGTGGACTATCAGGTAATCAGCAAGAAGGTCTGATTTCACTATTACTGAAACAGGACCAAGGTGGTAAGTTTAAAGATCCAATCTATCTAAGTACTGTAGACCCATTACACTTCAGTGCCTGGAATATTTCATTTTTGGAGAATCTCTTATACAATGGGTTAAAATGTGTAGAGTAACCCGAGTTATAAAATAATAAATAATGCCTACATCTCAAAAAGTATTAAACTGTCAAGAGGAATAGAACAAGGTTGTCCACTATCGGCATATCTATTTATTTTGGCCATCGAAATGATCGCTATTACAGTCAGACACAACAATAATATTAAGCGGTTGAAATTAAATGTAAAAACAAAGGTGCCATTGCTGCTGATGATTCATGTTTTCTTTTAAATCCACAATTTAGATCAAGATCATTTTTTATATTTTATATTTATGGCTCGCCTGTTAGCTAGGGGTAAAGGGTCAATATCAGGGGATATCTTTATCTACAGTACCAGTCAAACGTTTGGACACATCTACCTATTCCAGGGCTTTTCTTTATTTGTACTATTTTCTACATTGCAGAATAATAGTGACGACATCAAAACTATGAAATAACACATATGGAATCATGTAGTATCCAGAAAGAATGTGTTAAATCAAAACATATTTTATAGTTGAGATTCTTCAAAGTAGCCACCCTTTGCCTTGATGAAAGCTTTGCACACTCTTGGCAAACTCTCAAATCAGCTTCTTGAGGTAGTCACCTGGAATGCATTTCAAGTAACAGGTGTGCCTTGTTAAAAGTTCATTTGTGGCATTTCTTACCTGCTTAATGCTTTTGAGCAAATCAATTGTGTTGTGACAAGGTACAGTAAGGGTGGTAAACAGAAGATAGCCAGCAGGTAGCCTAGTGGTTTTAGCGTTGGACTAGTAACCGGAAGGTTGCAAGATTGAATCCCTGAGCTGATAAGGTCAAAATCTGTCGTTCTGCCCCTGAATAAGGCAGCTAACCCATTGTTCCTAGGCCGTCATTGAAAGTAAGAATTTGTTCTTAACTTACTAGTTAAATATATATAGCCCTATTTGGTAAAGTGGTATTGCCATTGTATGGCAAGAACAACTCAAATAAGCAAAGAGAAATGACAGTCCATCATTACTTTAAAACATGAAGGTCAATCAATCAGGAACATTTCAAGAACTTTCTTTCTTCAAAAGAACGTTGAAAAGTTTCTTCAAGAGCAGTCACAAAAACCATCAAGCACTCTCGTGAGGACCATCACAGGAAAGGAAGACCCAGAGTTACCTCTGCTGCAGAGGATAAGTTCATTAGAGTTTAACTGCACCTCAGATTGCAGCCCAAATAAATGCTTCAGAGTTCAAGTAACAGACACATCTCAACACGAACTGTTCAGAGGAGACCGCGTGAATCAGGCCTTCATGGTAGAATTGTTGAAAAGAAACCACTACTAAAGGACACCAATAAGAAGCAGAGACTTGCTTGGGCCAACAAACATGCGCAATGGACATTAGACCGATGGACATCTGTCATTTGGTCTGATGAGTCCAAATGTGACATTTTTGGTTCCAACCACTGTGTTTTTGTGAGATGTAGAATAGGTGAATGGATGATCTCCGCATGTGTGGTTCCCGCGGTGAAGCATGAAGGAGGAGGTGTGGGGTGAAAAGTAGTGCACTATATAGGGAATAGGGTGCCATTTGGCACACATTCTCTCTCTGTCTATGCAAGGGGAGCTAACCCTTAGAGCCAGACCAGATGAGAAACATCTTGACTCTATCTATCTATCTATCTATCTATCCATCCATCTATCTATCTATCTATCTATCTATCTATCTATTTCTATTAAATTCAAGGGGCTTTATTGGCATGGAAATCATGTGTTAACATTGCCAAAGCAAGTGAGGTAGATAATATATAAAGTGAATATATAAAGTGAAATAAACAATATAAATTAACAGTAGACATTACACATACAGAAGTTTCAAAACAATAAAGACAATCCAAATGTCATATTATATATATATACAGTGTTTTAACAATGTACAGATGGTTAAAGGACACAAGATAAAATAAATAAGCATAAATATGGGTTGTATTTACAATGGTGTTTGTTCATCACTGGTTGCCCTTTTCTTGTGGCAACAGGTCACAAATCTTGCTGCTGTGATGGCACACTGTGGAATTTCACCCAGTAGATATGCGAGTTTAAGCTTTCCTTAAGTTTGAGTCAGTCAGAGTGGTCAGGTATTCTGCCACTGTGTACTCTCTGTGTAGGGCCAAATAGCATTCTAGTTTGCTCTGTTTTTTTGTTAATTCTTTCCAATGTGTCAAGTAATTATCTTTTTGTTTTCTCATGATTTGGTTGGGTCTAATTGTGCTGCTGTCCTGGGGCTCTGTGGGGTGTGTTTGTGTTTGTGAACAGAGCCCCAGGACCAGCTTGCTTAGGGGACTCTTCTCCAGGTTCATCTCTCTGTAGGCTTTGTTATGGAAGGTTTGGGAATCGCTTCCTTTTAGGGGGTTGTAGAATTTAACGGTTATTTTCTGGATTTTGATCATTAGTGGGTATCGGCCTAATTCTGCTCTACATGCATTATTTGGTGTTTTAAGTTGTACACTGAGGATATTTTTGCAGAATTCTGCATGCAGTCTCAATTTGGTGTTTGTCCCATTTTGTGAAGTCTTGGTTTGTGAGCGGACCCCAGACCTCACAACCATAAAGGGCAATGGGCTCTATGACTGATTCAAGTATTTTTAGCCAGATCCTAATTGGTATGTTGAATGTTATGTTCCTTTTGATGGCGTAGAATGCCCTTCTTGCCTTGTCTCTCAGATGGTTCACAGCTTTGTGGAAGTTACCTGTGGCGCTGGAAGTTACCTATCTCTCTATCTATGCCAGGGGAGCTAACCCTTAGAGCCAGATGAGAAACGGCTTGACTCTTTATAGGTAATAGTGTGCCATTTGAGACAATCCCTGTAGCATGATTACCATTAAAGACTCTATACTTTCACAGAAACCCTCCTCTTCTCAGTCATTTGACATTCACTTCAAACCTGGGTTCAAATACGATTTGAAATCAATTCTAATATTGTATCTCTACTTGATTGAGCTTGTTGGACCCATAGAAACTGCAAACCCCACCCCACTGCAGGCAGGTTGGACAAAATCTCAAAGTCTTTAAAGTATTTAAAGTAGTACTTCAACCCAGGTGTGACCCTATTGAAAAGGCTTAGAGATGTGCTAACAGACATTACATGTAAAATGTTGAATGGGAGTAAGGTTTCCTTTATAATAAACAACCCTCTTAGCACTGCGCTCCATGTCAAAGTATCTTGGGCTGTACAGTGTTTGTCGGAGTCAAGTATATATATCGGAATGACAGAGACGTAACAACACGGCCAGAATAGTATTTCCATCTGTCGCTTGCTGCTCCTCCCTGTTTCTCTCTGTGTGTGTGTGTGTGTTTTGTCCATCTCAGAGTCTCTCGTACAACTGTTTCTCTGCACTCCAACTCCACCTCAGAGCAGAGAGCTACTGACGCTTTTCATCCCTCTTAATGACCGCTAAACTGTGAACCGGTCAACAAACTGAACATAACAGTCGTAGCTGTAGAGGTAGCTATAAAAACCAACAGCCATTCACTATCCACCAATTTTCCACCAACTTTCCACCACACATTTTCCTCCCTCAACAACACAAAGATACATGAGATTAACATACGAACCACATCAGCAGAGAGAAAGAGAAAGATTTTACATGGTTTATGTCTTGTCTATTTCATTTGCTTTAGTGAATGATAATATGTTTCTCATGCCAATTGAATTGAGAGAGAGAGAGAGAGAGAGAGAGAGAGAGAAACAGAGGTAGACACAGAGAGAGAGAGAGAAACAGAGGTAGACAGAGAGAGAGAGAGAAACAGAGGTAGACACAGAGAGAGAGAGAGAAACAGAGGTAGACAGAGAGAGAGAGAGAAACAGAGGTAGACAGAGAGAGAGAGAGAAACAGAGGTAGACAGAGAGAGAGATTTAGAGGAATTAGTTTTGGGACTTACCGCGAGGGCTTGGAGCCTCTCCTTGTGAAGTTCAGCCTCAGCCATCCTGTAAGGAGAGAGAGGTCAGTGACAGCCTAGCAGGGGGAGAGAGGTTGGCTGCCTGCCTGCGTCTGGGTCTGTGTCCAGGTGGAGGGACAGAGAGCCAAGCTGGTCCTGTATGGGTCCTGTAGTTGCTGTTATCCAGTCAAAGTGAGAGCTTTCTCATTAACTGGCCATGTGCCTGTACTGATCCTGCTGCCTGGCGCTCGCATTCTCCCTCCCTCCCTCCCTCCCTGGTCATGTATGTAGTGCAGCAGCAAAACCAGCTGAGTAATGGAGAGATTGACATTTTTCAGCCTGACGTCTGAAGGCTTGGCTGCTATAGTCTCTGGCTCTGTGCAGGGACAGAAGAGAGGATACCTGGGATCCACAGCAGGGAGACAGACATGCAGGAAGTGGGGATACCGGAGGACCATTTATCAGTTCAGAGTGACAGCCAACACCTGAGAACCAAGACCGAGAGAGAGGGGGAAGGAGAGAGAGAGAGCAGGTGAGAGAGAGAGAGAAAGGGCAGAGAGAGAGGGGGAAGGAGAGAGAGAGAGAGAGAGAGAGAAGGAGAGAGAGAGAGAGAGAGAGAGAGAGAGAGAGAGAGAGAGCAGGTGAGAGAGAGAGAGAGAGAGAGAGAGAAAGGGCAGAGAGAGAGAGGGAAGGAGAGAGAGAGAGAGAGAGAGAGAGAGAGAGAGAAAGGGCAGAGAGAGAGAGCAGGTGAGAGAGAGAGAGAGAGAGAGAAAGGGCAGAGAGAGAGGGGGAAGGAGAGAGAGAGCAGGTGAGAGAGAGAGAGAGAGAAAGGGCAGAGAGAGAGGGGGAAGGAGAGAGAGAGCAGGTGAGAGAGAGAGAGAGAGAAAGGGCAGAGAGAGAGGGGGAAGGAGAGAGAGAGCAGGTGAGAGAGAGAGAGAGAAAGGGCAGAGAGAGAGAGAGAGACAGGGCAGAGAGAGAGAGGGAAGGAGAGAGAGAGACACTGAGAGCTTGGGCTACTGTGGCACAGTGCTATGTTAACCAGACCATCCCCTGGCAGAGTGCTATATTAACCAGACCATACCCTGGCACAGTGCTATATTAACCAGACCATCCCCTGGTACAGTGCTATATTAACCAGACCATCCCCTGGTACAGTGCTATATTAACCAGACCATCCCCTTGTACAGTGCTATATTAACCAGACCATCCCCTGGCACAGTGCTATATTAACCAGACCATCCCCTGGCACAGTGCTATATTAACCAGACCATCCCCTGGCACAGTGCTATATTAACCAGACCATCCCCTGGCACAGTGCTATATTAACCAGATCATCCCCTGGTACAGTGCTATATTAACCAGACCATCCCCTGGCACAGTGCTATATTAACCAGACCATCCCCTGGCATGGTGCAGTGCTATATTAACCAGACCATCCCCTGGCAAAGTGCTATATTAACCAGACCATCCCCTGGCATGGCACAGTGCTATATTAACCAGACCATCCCCTGGCATGGCACAGTGCTATATTAACCAGACCATCCCCTGGCACAGTGCTATATTAACCAGACCATCCCCTGGCATGGCACAGTGCTATATTAACCAGACCATCCCCTGGCACAGTGCTATATTAATCAGACCATCCCCTGGCACAGTGCTATATTAACCAGACCATCCCCTGGCATGGTACAGTGCAGTGCTATATTAACCAGACCATCCCCTGGCACAGTGCTATATTAACCAGACCATCCCCTGGCACAGTGCTATATTAACCAGACCATCCCCTGGCACAGTGCTATATTAACCAGACCATATTAACCAGACAGTGCTATTTTATATCTACAGACTGAGAGGACAGAACTGGCTGCTCTACAGATTGAGAGGAGAGAGCTGGCTGCTCTACTGAGAGGAGAGAACTGGCTGCTCTACAGACTGAGAGGGGAGAGCTGGCTGCTCTACTGAGAGGAGAGAACTGGCTGCTCTACAGACTGAGAGGGGAGAACTGGCTGCTCTACAGAATGAGAGCTGGCTGCTCTACTGAGAGGGGAGAACTGGCTGCTCTACAGACTGAGAGGAGAGACATGGCTGCTCTACAGAATGAGAGGAGAGAGCTGGCTGCTCTACTGAGAGAGAGACATGGCTGCTCTACAGATTGAGAGGAGAGAGCTGGCTGCTCTACTGAGAGGAGAGAACTGGCTGCTCTACAGACTGAGAGGAGAGACATGGCTGCTCTACAGAATGAGAGGAGAGAACTGGCAGCTCTACTGAGAGAAGAGAACTGGTTGCTCTACTGAGAGGAGAGAACTTAAAGAGGCACACATGGCACTGAATGAGGGGGTGAGAAAGCTGAGCTGTTACAGAGAAGCTAGTAAAACAGCCCACCCCACCCCAGACCCGAACCCCAACACAACAATGGGACAGACCACACAGAACCCACCAACACAACATGGCATTGAGGAATAAACCACATCAGTCACTGGCTTGATCAATAAGTGCATCGAGGACGTCGTCCCCCAATGATTTTAAATACATACCCCAACCAGAAGCCATGGATTACAGGAAACATTCGCACTGAGCTAAATGGTAGAGCTGCCGCTTTCAAGGTGCGGGACTCTAATCCGGAAGTTTACAAGAAGCTTAAAAGAAATCCTGCTATGCCCTGCAACGGACCATCAAAGATGCAAAGTGTCAATACAGGGCTAAGATTGAATCATACTACACCGCTCCGACGCTCGTCAGATGTGGCAGGGACCTGCAAACTATTACAGACTACAAAGGGAAGCACAGCTGAGAACAGCCCAGTGACACGAGCCTAACAGACGAGCTAAATCACTTCTATGCTCGAGGCAAGCAACACTGAGGCATGCAAAGAGAGCATCAGCTGTTCCGGACGACTGTGTGATCACGCTCTCCACAGCCGATGTGAGTAAGACCTTTAAACAGGACAGCATAGTCCCTGTGCCCAAGGAAACTAAGTTAACCTGACAAAATGACTACATTCATAATGCTGCGGGCCAGACGGATTACCAGGACGTGTGCTCCGGGCATGTGCTGACCAACTGGCAGGTGTCTTCACAGACATTTTCAACATGTCCCTGATTGAGTCTGTAATACCGACATGTTTCAAGCAGAACAGCATAGTCCTTGTGCCCAAGGACACTAAGTTAACCTGACTAAATGACTACTGACCCATAGCACTCACGTCTGTAGCCATGAAGTGCTTTGAAAGGCTGGTAATGGCTCACATCAACACCATTATCCCAGAAACACTAGACCCGCACCAATTTACATACCGCCCAAACAGATCCACAGATGATGCGATCTCTATTGCACTCCACACTGCCCGTTCACACCTGGACAAAAGGAGCACCTATGTGAGAATGATGTTCATTGACTACAGCTCAGCGTTCAACACCATAGTGCCCTCAAAGCTCATCACTAAGCTAAGGATCCTGGGACTAAGCACCTCCCTCTGCACCTGGATCGTGGACTTCCTGACGGGCTGCCCCCAGGTGGTGAGGGTAGGTAGCAACACATCTGCCACGCTGATCCTCAACACTGGAGCTCCACAGGGGTGCATGCTCAGTCCCCTCCTGTACTCCCTGTTCACCCATGACTGCATGGCCAGGCACGACTCCAACACCATCATTAAGTTTGCAGACGACACAACAGTGGTAGGCCTGATCGCAGACAACGACGAGACAGCCTATAGGGAGGATGTCAGAGACCTGGCCGTGTGGTGCCGGAAAAAACAACCTACCCTCAACGTAACAAAGACTAAGGAGCCGATTGTGGACTAGAGGAAAAGGAGGACCGATCACGCTGTCACGCCCTCTCATCGACAGGGCTGTAGTGGAGCAGGTTGAGAGCTTCAAGTTCCTTGGTGTCCACATCAACAACAAACAAGAATGGTCCAAACACACCAAGACAGTCATGAAGAGGGCACAACAAAGCCTATTCCCCCTCAGGAAACTAAAAAGATTTGTATGGGTCCTGAGATCCTCAAAAGGTTCTACAGCTGCAACATTGAGAGCATCCTGACTGGTTGCATCACTGCTGGTATGGCAATTGCTCCCCTGTCAGCTCCCCTGATAGCTCCCCTGTCAGCTCCCCTGTCAGCTCCCCTGATAGCTCCCCTCTCAGCTCCCCTGATAGCTCCCCCGATAGCTCCCCCGATAGCTCCCCTGTCAGCTCCCCCGATAGCTCCCCCGATAGTTCTCCTGTCAGCTCCCCTGATAGCTCCCCTGATAGCTCCCCTGTCAGCTCCCCTGATAGCTCCCCCGATAGCTCCCCCGATAGCTCCCCTGTCAGCTCCCCCGATAGCTCCCCCGATAGTTCTCCTGTCAGCTCCCCTGATAGCTCCCCGGTCAGCTCCCCCGATAGCTCCCCTGTCAGCTCCCCTGTCAGCTCCCTGTCAGCTCCCCTGTCAGCTCCCCTGTCAGCTCCCCTGTCAGCTCCCCTGTCAGCTCCCCCGACTGAACACACGAAACAAAATATCAAAGCGAATGGAAGAAACGAAACAGTTCTGTCAGACAGAAAACAACCACCCACAAATCATAGTGGGAACACAGGCTACCTAAGTATGGTTCTCAATCAGAGACAATGATTGACAGCTGCCTCTGATTGGGAACCATACCCGGCCAAAAGCAGAAATACAAAACATAGAACAAAAACATAGAATGCCCACCCCAACTCACGCCCTGACCAAACTAAAACAGAGACATAAAAAGGACCTATGGTCAGGACGTGACATCCATCCACCCAAACTACCAGGTGTGAAGCAGGGAAGAGACTCAGGGGGTATGCTAATTTGGTGTAGAGCAGACCAAACCCACTCTATTAAATTAGTCAAAACAGGAACATTTTACATCTGGCTAGATATTAATAAGGAAATTATCTCAACAGAGAAAAATGTCCTCCTGTGTTCTACCTATATCCCCCCAAGATAATGCCCCTACTTTAACGATGACAGCTTCTCCATGCTAGGGGGGGAGATCAACCATGTGTCACTTTAATAGTGAAGGTATAAACCTGGCAGTAGAAACAATACATTTGATCTCTCAGTGTAACGCACTTGAGGCATAGTGGGTGCGGCGCAGGAAGCAGAAGGTACAGAACAATGTTTTATTCCGGCACAGAGAAAGATGGTCACGCCAATACCGAGCGTACATACTGTACAAGACCGGCCCAAAACCAGGACCCAATCAGTCCGGAGGCAAAACAAAGGGAAACGCAATAGCACAAACATACACAGAGGAAAAATAAGCACAAAGAGCAGACGAGCTTTACCGGCTTAAATAGCCCAACTAAAACCTAAACAAGAGACAGGTGTAACCAATAAGACAAAACCAACAGAAAATGGAAAAGGGATCGGTGGCAGCTAGTAGACCGGTGACGATAACCGCCGAGCACAACCCGAACAGGAAGAGGAGCCACCTTCGGTGGGAGTCCTGACACTCAGCTACTCAAATCTAAAAATGGCAAGCGGACAGCCTGAGAAAATTAAAAACAATGACAAATGGTTTGATGAAGAATGCAAAAACCTAAGACAGAAATTGAGAAACCCATCCAGCTCAGACCCAGAGAACCTGAGTCTACTCCTTCACTATGGTGAATCACTAAAACAATACAGAAATACACTACGGAAAAAGCTGATATCTCAAAGTACAGAAACAGCACGCAATCAGAAATCAGCTCAAAATGAAACCTAATTCATGAATCAGAACATGGCCAAGAGATGTTCATAAATGACCAGCACCACAGTTCTGGGAAAATTGGGGACAGAAAACACTAAACAAACAACAACACGAAGAGTTATCTATCCAATCCATAGACTAACCACTTCTGGGAATATTGGAGATGTATCCAAAGCGGAGATGATCAAACAATTCTCCAATTTTTGGGGCTCTATAACAAAGAACAAACAGAAAAAATATGATCAAATACAAATCTTAGAATCAACTATTAAAGACTACCAGAACTCACTGGATTCTCCAATTACAATGGATGAACTACAGGACTAAATAAAAACCCTCAACCCAAAAAGGCCTGTGGTGTTGATGGTATCCTCAATGAAATGATCAAATATACAGACAACAAATTCCAATTAGCTGTACTAAAACTCTTTAACATCATCCTTAGCTCTGGCATCTTCCCCAATATTTGGAACCAAGGACTGATCACCCCAATCCACAAAAGTGGAGACAAATGTGACCCCAGTAACTGGGATATGCATCAACAGTCCTCTGCATTGACATTAACAGCAGACTAGTTCATTTCCTCAGTGAAAACAATGTACTGAGCAAATGTGAAATGGATTCTTTGCCAAATGACCGTACGATAGACCACGTATTCACCCTGCACACCCTAATTGACAAACAAACCAAAACAAAGGCAAAGTCTTCATGCTTTGTTTATTGATAAAAAAGCTTGACTCAATTTGGCATGAGGGTCTGCTATACAAATTGATGGAAAGTGGTGTTGGGGGTAAAACATACAACATTATAAACACCATGTACACAAACAACAAGTGTGCGGTTAAAATAGGCAAAAACCACATTTCTTCCCACAGGGCCGTGGGGTGAGACAGGGATGCAGCTTAAGCCCCACCCTCTTCAACATATATATTAATGAATTGGCGAGGGCACTAGAACAGTCTGCAGCACCTGGTCTCACTCTACTAGAATCTGAAGTCAAATGTCTACTGTTTGCTGATGATCTGGTGCTTCTGTCCCCAACCAAGGAGGGCCTACAGTAGCACCTAGATCTTCTGCACAGATTCTGTCAGACCTGGAACCTGTCAGACCTGGGTCCTGACAGTAAATCTCAGTAGGACAAAAATAATGGTGTTAAAAAAAAGAGTCTGTGAACGATATGAGAGACGAGGCAAGAAGGGCCTTCTATGCCATCAAAAGGAACTTCAAAATCAACATACCAATTAGGATCTGGCAAAAAAATACTTGAATCAGTTATAGAACCCATTGCCCTTCATGGTTGTGAGGTCTGAGGTCTGCTCACCAACCAATAATTCACTCAATTGGACCAACACCAAATTGAGACTGCATGCAGAATTCCACCAACAAATTCTGTGTGTGTGAATATTTATTATTTCTCAGAGGCAATGAGTTCTATGAGTGTCCTGCTGCCCTGTGACAATGTGAGTTCCTGTGAATGCCAATGTGGGTATGATTGTAATGTGACTGCCTTGTCTGTGTGTGTGTGTGTGTGTGTGTGTGTGTGTGTGTGTGTGTGTGTGTGTGTGTGTGTGTGTGTGTGTGTGTGTGTGTGTGTGTGTGTGTGTGTGTGTGTGTGTGTGTGTGTGTGTGTGTGTGTGTGAGTGTGTGAGTGTGTGTGTGTGTGGTGCAAACATTAGTGTGTATACTACAAACCCTCTGCTGTGTGTCCTTCAGACCAAAGGTAGAACACAGAGCAGATAGAACACAGCAGAACAGTTAGAACACAGCTGACCACAATTAGAACACAGCAGAGCAGATGGAACACAGCAGACCACAGCCAGAACACAGCAGAACACTGTTAGAACACAGCAGAACACAGTTAGAACACAGCAGACCACAGTTAGAACACAGCAGACACAGTTAGACAACAGCAGACCACAGTTAGAACACAGCAGACCACAGTTAGAACACAAGCAGAGCAGTTAGAACACAGCAGAGCAATTAGAACACAGCAGACCACAGTTAGAACACAAGCAGAGCAGTTAGAACACAGCAGAGCAGTTAGAACACAGCAGACCACAGTTAGAACACAGCAGCACAGTTAGAACACAGAGCAGTTAGAACACAGCAGAGCAGTTAGAACACAGCAGACCACAGTTAGAACACAAGCAGAGCAGATAGAACACAGCAGAACAGTTAGAACACAGCACACCACAGTTAGAACACAGCAGAGCAGTTAGAATACAGAAGGGCAGTTAGAACACAGCAGAGCAGTTTGAACACAGCAGCGCAGATAGAACACAGTTAGAACACAGTTAGAACACAGCAGAGCAGTTAGAACACAGCAGAGCAGTTAGAACACAGCAGCAGTTAGAACACAAGATAGAACACAGCAGAGCAGTTAGAACACAGTTAGAACACAGCAGAGCAGTTAGAACACAGCAGCGCAGATAGAACACAGCAGAGCAGTTAGAACACAGTTAGAACACAGCAGAGCAGTTAGAACACAGTTAGAACACAGCAGAGCAGTTAGAACACAGCAGAGCAGTTAGAACACAGCAGTGCAGTTAGAACACAGCAGAACAGTTAGAACACAGCACACCACAGTTAGAACACAGCAGAGCAGTTAGAATACAGCAGAGCAGTTAGAACACAGCAGAACAGTTAGAACACAGCAGAGCAGTTAGAACACAGCAGAGCAGTTAGAACACAGCAGAGCAGTTAGAACACAGCAGAGCAGTTAGAACACAGCAGAGCAGTTAGAACACAGCAGAGCAGTTAGAACACAGCAGAACAGTTAGAACACAGCACACCACAGTTAGAACACAGCAGAGCAGTTAGAACACAGCAGAGCAGTTAGAACACAGCAGCGCAGATAGAACACAGTTAGAACACAGTTAGAACACAGCAGAGCAGTTAGAACACAGCAGAGCAGTTAGAACACAGCAGAGCAGTTAGAACACAGCAGAGCAGTTAGAACACAGTTAGAACACAGCAGAGCAGTTAGAACACAGCAGCGCAGATAGAACACAGCAGAGCAGTTAGAACACAGTTAGAACACAGCAGAGCAGTTAGAACACAGCAGAGCAGTTAGAACACAGTTAGAACACAGCAGAGCAGTTAGAACACAGCAGAACACAGTAGACACAGATAGAACACAGCAGAGCGGTTTATAACACAGCAGACCACAGTTAGAACACAGCGGGGCAGTTAGAACACAGCAGAACACAGTTAGAACACAGCAGAACACAGTTTGAACACAGCAGAACAGTTAGAACACAGCAGAACAGTTAGAACACAGCAGAGGGAGATAGAACACAGCAGAGCAGTTAGAACACAGCAGAGCATTTAGAACACAGCAGAGCATTTAGAACACAGCAGAGCATTTAGAACACAGCAGAGCAGTTAGAACACAGCAGAGCATTTAGAACACAGCAGAGCATTTAGAACACAGCAGAGCACAGTTTGAACACAGCAGAGCAGTCTGAGGCTATATACAGGGTGTTAAGGTACAGAGTCAATGTGGAGGCTATATACAGGGGGTACCGGTACAGAGTCAATGTGGAGGCTATATACAGGGGGTACCGGTACAGAGTCAATGTGGAGGCTATATACAGGGGGTACCGGTACAGAGTCAATGTGGAGGCTATATACAGGGGGTACCAGTACAGAGTCAATGTGGAGGCTATATACAGGGTGTTACGGTACAGAGTCAATGTGGAGGCTATATACAGGGGGTACCGGTACAGAGTCAATGTGGAGGCTATATACAGGGGGTACCGGTACAGAGTCAATGTGGAGGTTTACATACAGGGGGTACCGGTACAGAGTCAATGTGGAGGTTTACATACAGGGGGTACTGGTACAGAGTCAATGTGGAGGCTATATACAGGGGGTACCGGTACAGAGTCAATGTGGAGGCTATATACAGGGGGTACTGGTACAGAGTCAATGTGGAGGCTATATACAGGGGGTACCGGTACAGAGTCAATGTGGAGGCTATATACACGGGGTACCGGTACAGAGTCAATGTGGAGGCTATATACAGGGGGTACCGGTACAGAGTCAATGTGGAGGCTATATACAGGGGGTACCGGTACAGAGTCAATGTGGAGGCTATATACAGGGGTACTGGTACAGAGTCAATGTGGAGGCTATATACAGGGGTACCGGTACAGAGTCAATGTGGAGGCTATATACAGGGGGTACCGGTACAGAGTCAATGTGGAGGCTATATACAGTTGGTACCGGTACAGAGTCAATGTGGAGGCTATATACAGGGGGTACCGGTACAGAGTCAATGTGGAGGCTATATACAGGGGGTACCGGTACAGAGTCAATGTGGAGGCTATATACAGGGTGTTACGGTACAGAGTCAATGTGGAGGCTATATACAGGGGGTACCGGTACAGAGTCAATATACAGGGGGTACAGGTTAGTTGAGGTAATATGTACATGTAGGAAGGAGTTACAGAGTCAATATATGTTATAAACAGGAGTTGCAAAAGTTTATAGTCAATTGATGGCTGTTCATCAATCTCAAATGTGATTAATTGTTCAGCAGTCTGATGGCTTGGGGGGAAGCTGTTCAGCAGTCTAATGGTTTGGGGGTATACAGCTGTTCAGCAGTCTAATGGCTTGGGGGTAGAAGCTGTTCAGCAGTCTAATGGCTTGGGGGTAGAAGCTGTTCAGCAGTCTAATGGTGGGGGTAGAAGCTGTTCAGCAGTCTAATGGCTTGGGGGAAGCTGTTCAGCAGTCTGATGGCTTGGGGGTCAAGCTGTCAGCAGTCTATGGCTTGGGGGTAGAAGCTGTTCAGCAGTCTAATGGCTTGGGGGTAGAAGCTGTTCAGCAGTCTAATGGCTTGGGGGTAGAAGCTGTTCAGCAGTCTAATGGCTTGGGGTAGAAGCTGTTCAGCAGTCTAATGGCTTGGGGGTCTTGGGGGTAAAGCTGTTCAGCAGTCTAATGGCTTGGGGGTAGAAGCTGTTCAGCAGTCTAATGGCTTGGGGGTAGAAGCTGTTCAGCAGTCTAATGGCTTGGGGGTAGAAGCTGTTCAGCAGTCTGATGGCTTGGGGGTAGAAGCTGTTCAGCAGTCTGATGGCTTGGGGGTAGAAGCTGTTCAGCAGTCTAATGGCTTGGGGGTAGAAGCTGTTCAGCAGTCTAATGGCTTGGGGGTAGAAGCTGTTCAGCAGTCTAATAGCTTGGGGTAGAAGCTGTTCAGCAGTCTAATAGCTTGGGGTAGAAGCTGTTCAGCAGTCTAATAGCTTGGGGTAGAAGCTGTTCAGCAGTCTAATAGCTTGGGGGTAGAAGCTGTTCAGCAGTCTAATAGCTTGGGGGTAGAAGCTGTTCAGCAGTCTAGTGGCTTGGGGTAGAAGCTGTTCAGCAGTCTAATGGCTTGGGGGTAGAAGCTGTTCAGCAGTCTAATGGCTTGGGGTAGAAGCTGTTCAGCAGTCTAATGGCTTGGGGGTAGAAGCTGTTCAGCAGTCTAATGGCTTGGGGGTAGAAGCTGTTCAGCAGTCTAATGGCTTGGGGGTAGAAGCTGTTCAGCAGTCTAATAGCTTGGGGGTAGAAGCTGTTCAGCAGTCTAATGGCTTGGGGGTAGAAGCTGTTCAGCAGTCTAATGGCTTGGGGGTAGAAGCTGTTCAGCAGTCTAATGGCTTGGGGGTAGAAGCTGTTCAGCAGTCTAATAGCTTGGGGGTTCAGCAGTCTAAAGCTGTTCAGCAGTCTAATAGCTTGGGGGTAGAAGCTGTTCAGCAGTCTAATGGCTTGGGGGTAGAAGCTGTTCAGCAGTCTAATAGCTTGGGGGTAGAAGCTGTAAGGAGCCTTTTGGTCCCAGACTTGGCGGTCCGGCACCACCTTCCTTGCGGTAGCAGAGAGAACAGTCTTTGATCGTGGTGACTGAAGTTAGAGGTCCTGGATGGCAGAAAGCTTGGACCCAGTGATGTACTGGGCAGTACTCACTACCCTCTGTAGCGCCTTGGACCCAGTGATGTACTGGGCCGTACTCACTACCCTCTGTAGCGCCTTGGACCCAGTGATGTACTGGGCCGTACTCACTACCCTCTGTAGCGCCTTGGACCCAGTGATGTACTGGGAAGTACTCACTACCCTCTGTAGCGCCTTGGACCCAGTGATGTACTGGGGGTACTCACTACCCTCTGTAGCGCCTTGGACCCAGTGATGTACTGGGCCGTACTCACTACCCTCTGTAGCGCCTTGGACCCAGTGATGTACTGGGGGTACTCACTACCCTCAGCGCCTTGGACCCAGTGATGTACTGGGCCGTACTCACCACCCTCTGTAGCGCCTTGGACCCAGTGATGTACTGGGCCGTACTCACTACCCTCTGTAGCGCCTTGGACCCAGTGATGTACTGGGCCGTACTCACCACCCTCTGTAGCGCCTTGGACCCAGTGATGTACTGGGCCGTACTCACACCCTCTGTAGCGCCTTGGACCCAGTGATGTACTGGGCAGAACTCACTACCCTCTGTAGCGCCTTGGACCCAGTGATGTACTGGGCCGTACTCAGCACCCTCTGTAGCGCCTTGGACCCAGTGATGCTGGGCCGTACTCACTACCCTCTGTAGCGCCTTGGACCCAGTGATGTACTGGGGTACTCACCTGTAGCGCCTTGGACCCAGTGATGTACTGGGCCGTACTCACTACCCTCTGTAGCGCCTTGGACCCAGTGATGTACTGGGCCGTACTCACCCCTCTGTAGCGCCTTGGACCCAGTGATGTACTGGGCAGTACTCACTACCCTCTGTAGCGCCTTGGACCCAGTGATGTACTGGGCCGTACTCACTACCCTCTGTAGCGCCTTGGACCCAGTGATGTACTGGGCCGTACTCACTACCCTCTGTAGCGCCTTGGACCCAGTGATGTACTGGGCAGTACTCACTACCCTCTGTGGCGCCTTGGACCCAGTGATGTACTGGGCCGTACTCACTACCCTCTGTAGCGCCTTGGACCCAGTGATGTACTGGGCCGTACTCTACCCTCTGTAGCGCCTTGGACCCAGTGATGTACTGGGCAGTACTCACTACCCTCTGTAGCGCCTTGGACCCAGTGATGTACTGGGCCGTACACACTACCCTCTGTAGCGCCTTGGACCCAGTGATGTACTGAGCTGTCCCCTCTACCCTCTGTAGCGCCTTGGACCCAGTGATGTACTGGGCCGTACTCACTACCCTCTGTAGCGCCTTGGACCCAGTGATGTACTGGGCCGTACTCACTACCCTCTGTAGCGCCCTCTGCTGTCCCCTCTAGCGCCTTGGACCCAGTGATGTACTGGGCCGTACTCACTACCCTCTGTAGCGCCTTGGACCCAGTGATGTACCCTCTGGGACCCAGTGATGTACTCACTACCCTCTGTAGCGCCTTGGACCCAGTGATGTACTGGGCCGTACTCACTACCCTCTGTAGCGCCTTGGACCCAGTGATGTACTGGGCCGTACTCACTACCCTCTGTAGCGCCTTGGACCCAGTGATGTACTGGGCCGTACTCACTACCCTCTGTAGCGCCTTGGACCCAGTGATGTACTGGGCCGTACTCACTACCCTCTGTAGCGCCTTGGACCCAGTGATGTACTGGGCCGTACTCACTACCCTCTGTAGCGCCTTGGACCCAGTGATGTACTGGGCCGTACTCACTACCCTCTGTAGCGCCTTGGACCCAGTGATGTACTGGGCCGTACTCACTACCCTCTGTAGCGCCTTGGACCCAGTGATGTACTGGGCCGTACTCACTACCCTCTGTAGCGCCTTGGACCCAGTGATGTACTGGGCCGTACTCACTACCCTCTGTAGCGCCTTGGACCCAGTGATGTACTGGGCAGTACTCACTACCCTCTGTAGCGCTCTTGGCGCCTTGGACCCAGTGATGTACTGGGCAGTACTCACTACCCCTCTGTAGCGCCTTGGACCCAGTGATGTACTGGGCAGTACTCACTACCCTCTGTAGCGCCTTGGACCCAGTGATGTACTGGGCAGTACTCACTACCCTCTGTAGCGCCTTGGACCCAGTGATGTACTGGGCAGTACTCACTACCCTCTGTAGCGCCTTGGACCCAGTGATGTACTGGGCCGTACTCACTACCCTCTGTAGCGCCTTGGACCCAGTGATGTACTGGGCCGTACTCACTACCCTCTGTAGCGCCTTGGACCCAGTGATGTACTGGGCCGTACACACTACCCTCTGTAGCGCCTTGGACCCAGTGATGTACTGGGCCGTACTCACCACCCTCTGTAGCGCCTTGGACCCAGTGATGTACTGGGCCGTACTCACCACCCTCTGTAGCGCCTTGGACCCAGTGATGTACTGGGCCGTACTCACTACCCTCTGTAGCGCCTTGGACCCAGTGATGTACTGGGCCGTACTCACTACCCTCTGTAGCGCCTTGGACCCAGTGATGTACTGGGCCGTACTCACTACCCTCTGTAGCGCCTTGGACCCAGTGATGTACTGGGCAGTACTCACTACCCTCTGTAGCGCCTTGGACCCAGTGATGTACTGGGCCGTACTCACTACCCTCTGTAGCGCCTTGGACCCAGTGATGTACTGGGCCGTACCCTCAGCGCCTTGGACCCAGTGATGTAGACTCACTACCCTCTGTGGACCCAGTGATGTACTGGGCCGTACTCACTACCCTCTGTAGCGCCTTGGACCCAGTGATGTACTGGGCAGTACTCACTACCCTCTGTAGCGCCTTGGACCCAGTGATGTACTGAGCTGTACTCACTACCCTCTGTAGCGCCTTGGACCCAGTGATGTACTGGGCCGTACTCACTACCCTCTGTAGTGCCTTGGACCCAGTGATGTACTGGGCCGTACTCACTACCCTCTGTAGTGCCTTGGACCCAGTGATGTACTGGGCCGTACTCACTACCCTCTGTAGTGCCTTGGACCCAGTGATGTACTGGGCCGTACACACCACCCTCTGTAGTGCCTTGGACCCAGTGATGTACTGGGCCGTACTCACTACCCTCTGTAGTGCCTTGGACCCAGTGATGTACTGGGCCGTACACACCACCCTCTGTAGTGCCTTGGACCCAGTGATGTACTGGGCCGTACTCACTACCCTCTGTAGTGCCTTGGACCCAGTGATGTACTGGGCCGTACTCACTACCCTCTGTAGTGCCTTGGACCCAGTGATGTACTGAGCTGTACACACCACCCTCTGTAGTGCCTTGGACCCAGTGATGTACTGGGCCGTACTCACTACCCTCTGTAGTGCCTTGGACCCAGTGATGTACTGGGCCGTACACACCACCCTCTGTAGCGCCTCGCGGTCGGAGGCCGAGCTGTTGCCGTAACAGGCGGTAACGCAACCAATCAGGATGCTCTCGATTATACAGCTGTTGAACTGTTTGAGGATCTGTGCCCTGTTCCCCACTGTGCTTGGACAGTGATAGTGAACAGTGAACTCGAAGCTCTCAAACCTACTTTACTGTGGTTGTTCATTATTACACACACACACAGCATATTGGTGACTGAACTGCATATTGGTACGGCAACTGCTCCGCCCACAACCGAGGTCTGCACAACGCATCACCGGGGGCAAACTACCTGCCCTCCAGGACACCTACACCACCCGATGTTACAGGAAGGCCATAAAGATCATCAAGGACATCAACCACCCGAGCCACTGCCTGTTCACCCCGCTATCATCCAGAAGGCGAGGTCAGTACAGGTGCATCAAAGCTGGGACCGAGAGACTGAAAAACAGCTTCTATCTCAAGGCCATCAGACTGTTAAACAGCCACCACTAACATTGAGTGGCTGCTGCCAACACACTGACACTGACTCAACTCCAGCCACTTTAATAATGGGAATTGATGGGAAATGATGTAAATATATCACTAGCCACTTTAAACAATGCTACCTTATATAATGTTACTTACCCTACATTATTCATCTCATATGCATACGTATATACTGTACTCTATATCATCGACTGCATCCTTATGTAATACATGTATCACTAGCCACTTTAACTATGCCACTTTGTTTACATACTCATCTCATATGTATATACTGTACTCGATACCATCTACTGTATCTTGCCTATGCTGCTCTGTACCATCACTCATTCATATATCCTTATGTACATATTCTTTATCCCCTTACACTGTGTATAAGACAGTAGTTTAGGAATTGTTAGTTAGATTACTTGTTGGTTATTACTGCATTGTCGGAACTAGAAGCACAAGCATTTCGCTACACTCACATTAACATCTGCTAACCATGTGTATGTGACAAATAAATTTGATTTGATTTGATTTTATTGATAATAATGTATAACATCTCTTTCTCTCTCTACACACACCATATTGATAATAATGTATAACATATTGAAGTAGGCCTCAACCAATAGCTTGCCAGAATATTTTACCTTTATTTAACTAGGCAAGTCAGTTAAGAACACATTCTTATTTTCAATGACAGCCTGGGAACAGTGGGTTAACTGCCTGTTCAGGGGCAGAACGACAGATTTGTACCTTGTTAGCTCAGGGATTTGAACTTGCAACCTTCCGGTTACGAGCCCAACACTCTAACCATTAGGCTACCCTGCCGTTTACACAGTGATGTTGTTTACTCTGTGATGGAGGGGAAACTCTCCTTTAGCTGCATGAATGGTAACAGTCGACGTGAGGAGGATGGGAGGAATCTCTACTGGTAGATTCAACAACCCTAAGCCTCACAATGACTTGTTTCATAATAACTTGTTTTTATTCACAAGGGTAGCTTTCTTTCACTCCCTCTGTTTATTTTTTTTGTGTGTGTGTGTGTGTGTGTGTGTGTGTGTGTGTGTGTGTGTGTGTGTGTGTGTGTGTGTGTGTGTGTGTGTGTGTGTGTGTGTGTGTGTGTGTGTGTGTGTGTGTGTGTGTGTGTGTGTGTGTGTGTGTGTGTGTGTGTGTGTGTGTGTGTGTGTGTGATGTCTACAGCAGCACATCTGGAAGGCATTACTGTGCTGAGACAGATTAACTGTCTGGTGACGTAGAGTCACCAGACTCTCCCTCTCTCTCTCTCTCTCCGTCTCTCTCTCTCTCTCTCTCCCACTCTCTCTCTCCCTCCCTCCCTCCCTCTCTCTCTCCCTCCCCCTCTCTCTCTCTCCTTCTCCCTCTCCCTTTTCCCTCTCTCTCTCTCCCCCTCCCTCTCTCTCTCCCTCCCCCTCTCTCTCTCTCTCTCCTTCTCCCTATCACTCTTCCTCTCTCTCCCGGGTAGGGGTGAGGCCCTCATCATGAGGGTGGAGGGGTTAGGCGGGTAGGGGTGAGGCCCTCATCATGAGGGTGGAGGGGTTAGACTGGGAGGGGGTGAGGCCCCTCATCATGAGGGTTTGAGGGGTTAGGCGGGGAGGGGTGAGGTGAGCTCCTCATCATGAGGGTGGAGGGGTTAGGCGGTGAGGGGTGAAGTGAGGTGAGGGCCTCATCATGAGGGTGGAGGGGTTAGGCGGTGAGGGGTGAAGTGAGGTGAGGGCCTCATCATGAGGGTGGAGGGGTTAGGCGGGCAGGGGTGAGGCCCTCATCATGAGGGTGGAGTGGTTAGGCAGGGTGAGGTGAGGCCCTCATCGTGAGGGTGGAGGGGTTAGGCGGGCAGGGGTGACACAGTGGCAGGTGTGATAACACAGTGGCAGATGTGATAACACAGTGGTAGATGTGATAACACAGTGGTAGATACAATAACACAGTGGTAGATACAATAACACAGTGGTAGATACAATAACACAGTGGTAGATACGATAACACAGTGGCAGGTGTGATAACACAGTGGCAGATGTGATAACACAGTGGTAGATACAATAACACAGTGGTAGATACGATAACACAGTGGTAGATACGATGACACAGTGGTAGATACGATGACACAGTGGTAGATAGGATGACACAGTGGTAGATGCGATAACACAGTGGTAGATATGATGACACAGTGGTAGATATGATGACACAGTGGTAGATGCGATAGCACAGTGGTAGATGCGATAACACAGTGGTAGATATGGTAACACAGTGGTAGATATGATAACACAGAGAGAGAGAGAGAAGAGAGAGAGAGAGAGAGAGAGAGAGAAAACAGCAGAGTAAACCAGCATAGTATATTCCTGCAATCACAGAATGTACTGTTAGCCTGGCCAGCCCTGATACATTCTGCAGTAGTTACATACTGTTAGCCTGACCAGCCCTGATACATTCTGCAGTAGTTACATACTGTTAGCCTGACCAGCCCTGATACATTCTGCAGTAGTCACATACTGTTAGCCTGACCAGCCCTGATACATTCTGCAGTAGTTACATACTGTTAGCCTGGCCAGCCCTGATTCATTCTGCAGTAGTTACATACTGTTAGCCTGACCAGCCCTGATACATTCTGCAGTAGTCACATACTGTTAGCCTGACCAGCCCTGATACATTCTGCAGTAGTCACATACTGTTAGCCTGACCAGCCCTGATACATCCTGCAGTAGTTACATACTGTTAGCCTGACCAGCCCTGATTCATTCTGCAGTCGTTACATACTGTTAGCCTGACCAGCCCTGAGACACTGCAGTAGTCACATACTGTTAGCCTGACCAGCCCTGATACATTCTGCAGTAGTCACATACTGTTAGCCTGGCCAGCCCTGATACACTGCAGTAGTTACATACTGTTAGCCTGACCAGCCCTGATACACTGCAGTAGTCACATACTGTTAGCCTGACCAGCCCTGATACATTCTGCAGTAGTTACATACTGTTAGCCTGACCAGCCCTGAGACACTGCAGTAGTCACATACTGTTAGCCTGACCAGCCCTGATACACTGCAGTAGTTACATACTGTTAGCCTGACCAGCCCTGATACATTCTGCAGTAGTCACATACTGTTAGCCTGACCAGCCCTGATACATTCTGCAGTAGTTACATACTGTTAGCCTGACCAGCCCTGATACATTCTGCAGTAGTCACAAACTGTTAACCTGACCAGCCCTGATTCATTCTGCAGTAGTTACATACTGTTAGCCTGACCAGCCCTGATACATTCTGCAGTAGTTACATACTGTTAGCCTGACCAGCCCTGAGACACTGCATTAGTCACATACTGTTAGCCTGACCAGCCCTGATACATTCTGCAGTAGTCACATACTGTTAGCCTGGCCAGCCCTGATACATTCTGCAGTAGTTACATACTGTTAGCCTGACCAGCCCTGATTCATTCTGCAGTAGTCACATACTGTTAGCCTGACCAGCCCTGATACATTCTGCAGTAGTTACATACTGTTAGCCTGACCAGCCCTGATACATTCTGCAGTAGTTACATACTGTTAGCCTGACCAGCCCTGATACATTCTGCAGTAGTTACATACTGTTAGCCTGACCAGCCCTGATTCATTCTGCAGTAGTTACATACTGTTAGCCTGACCAGCCCTGATACATTCTGCAGTAGTTACATACTGTTAGCCTGACCAGCCCTGATACATTCTGCATTAGTCACATACTGTTAGCCTGACCAGCCCTGATACACTGCAGTAGTTACATACTGTTAGCCTGACCAGCCCTGATACATTCTGCAGTAGTTACATACTGTTAGCCTGACCAGCCCTGATTCATTCTGCAGTAGTTACATACTGTTAGCCTGGCCAGCCCTGATACATTCTGCAGTAGTTACATACTGTTAGCCTGACCAGCCCTGATACATTCTGCAGTAGTCACATACTGTTAGCCTGACCAGCCCTGATACATTCTGCAGTAGTCACATACTGTTAGCCTGACCAGCCCTGATACATTCTGCAGTAGTCACATACTGTTAGCCTGACCAGCCCTGATACATTCTGCAGTCGTTACATACTGTTAGCCTGACCAGCCCTGATACATTCTGCAGTAGTTACATACTGTTAGCCTGACCAGCCCTGATACATTCTGCAGTAGTCACATACTGTTAGCCTGACCAGCCCTGATACATTCTGCAGTAGTCACATACTGTTAGCCTGACCAGCCCTGATACATTCTGCAGTAGTCACATACTGTTAGCCTGACCAGCCCTGAGACACTGCAGTAGTTACATACTGTTTAGCCTGACCAGCCCTGAGACACTGCAGTAGTCACATACTGTTAGCCTGACCAGCCCTGATACATTCTGCAGTAGTTACATACTGTTAGCCTGACCAGCCCTGATTCATTCTGCAGTAGTCACATACTGTTAGCCTGACCAGCCCTGATTCATTCTGCAGTAGTCACATACTGTTAGCCTGACCAGCCCTGATACATTCTGCAGTAGTCACATACTGTTAGCCTGACCAGCCCTGATACATTCTGCAGTAGTCACATACTGTTAGCCTGGCCAGCCCTGATTCATTCTGCAGTAGTTACATACTGTTAGCCTGACCAGCCCTGATACATTCTGCAGTAGTTACATACTGTTAGCCTGACCAGCCCTGATACATTCTGCAGTAGTCACATACTGTTAGCCTGACCAGCCCTGATACATTCTGCAGTAGTTACATACTGTTAGCCTGACCAGCCCTGATACATTCTGCAGTAGTTACATACTGTTAGCCTGACCAGCCCTGATACACCTCTGGTTTCCTGACCCATGCCTGTCGTCCTTACCGTTGCCCCACCTCTGGTTTCCTGACCCATGCCTGTCGTGCCTTACCGTTGCCCAGCTCTGGTTTACTGACCCCTGCCTGTCGTCACTTACCGTTGCCCCACCTCTGGTTTCCTGACCCATGCCTGTCGTCCTTTACCTTTGCCCCACCTCTGGTTTCCTGACCCCTGCCTGTCGTCCCTTACCGTTGCCCAGCTCTGGTTTACTGACCCCTGCCTGTCGTCCCTTACCGTTGCCCCACCTCTGGTTTCCTGACCCCTGCCTGTCATCCCTTACCGTTGCCCCACTTCTGGTTTACTGACCCCTGCCTGTCGTCACTTACCGTTGCCCACCTCTGGTTTACTGACCCCTGCCTGTCGTCCCTTACCGTTGCCCACCTCTGGTTTACTGACCCCTGCCTGTCGTCCCTTACCGTTGCCCACCTCTGGTTTACTGATCCCTGCCTGTCGTCCCTTACCGTTGCCCACCTCTGGTTTGTTGACCCCTGCCTGTCGTCCCTTGCCGTTGCCCACCTCTGGTTTACTGACCCCTGCCTGTCGTCCCTTACCGTTGCCCACCTCTGGTTTACTGACCCCTGCCTGTCGTCCCTTACCGTTGCCTACCTCTGGTGTACTGACCCCTGCCTGTCGTCCCTTACTGTTGCCCCACCTCTGGTGTACTGACCCCTGCCTGTCGTCCCTTACCGTTGCCCCACCTTTGGTTTACTGACCCCTGGCTGTCGTCCCTTACCGTTGCCCCACCTTTGGTGTACTGACCCCTGCCTGTCGTCCCTTACCGTTGCCTACCTCTGGTGTACTGACCCCTGCCTGTCATCCCTTACCGTTGCCCCACCTTTGGTTTACTGACCCCTGCCTGTCGTCCCTTACCATTGCCCACCTCTGGTTTCCTGACCCCTGCCTGTCGTCCCTTACCGTTGCCCCACCTTTGGTTTACTGACCCCTGCCTGCCGTCCCTTACCGTTGCCCCACCTTTGGTGTACTGACCCCTGTCTGTCGTCCTTACCGTTGCCTACCTCTGGTGTACTGACCCCTGCCTGTCATCCCTTACCGTTGCCCCTCCTTTGGTTTACTGACCCCTGCCTGTTGTCCCTTACCATTGCCCACCTCTGGTGTACTGACCCCTGCCTGTCGTCCCTTACCATTGCCCACCTCTGGTGTACTGACCCCTGCCTGTCGTCCCTTACCGTTGCCCCACCTCTGGTTTACTGACCCCTGCCTGTCGTCCGTTACCGTTGCCCCACCTCTTGTTTCCTGACCCCTGCCTGTCGTCCCTTACCGTTGCCCCACCTCTGGTTTACTGACCCCTGCCTGCCGACCGGTACCGTTGCTCACCTCTGGTTTACTGACCCCTGCCTGTCGTCCCTTACCGTTGTCCACCTCTGGTTTACTAACCGCTGCCTGTCGTCCCTTACCGTTGCCCACCTCTGGTTTACTGACCCCTGCCTGTCGTCCCTTACCGTTGCCTACCTCTGGTGTACTGACCCCTGCCTGTCGTCCCTTACCGTTGCACACCTCTGGTGTACTGACCCCTGCCTGTCGTCCCTTACCGTTGCCCACCTCTGGTTTACTGACCCCTGCCTGTCGTCCTTACCGTTGCCCACCTCTGGTTTACTGACCCCTGCATGTCGTCCCTTACCAATGTTAACATATGTCTCCCATACCAGTAAAGAGCAAGGTTAACATATGTTTCCCATGCCAATATAGATCAATGTTAACATATGTTTCCCATACCAATAAAGATCAATGTTAACATATGTTTCCCATGCCAATATAGATCAATGTTAACATATGTTTCCCATGCCAATAAAGATCAATGTTAACATGTGTTTCCCATGCCAATTCCAATAAAGCCCTAAAATGTAATGTAATATTATGTAATGTAATGTAATATTATGTAATGTAATGTAATGTAATGTAATGTAATATTATGTAATGTAATGTAATATTATGTAATGTAATGTAATATTATGTAATGTAATGTAATGTAATGTAATATTATGTAATGTAATGTAATATTATGTAATGTTATGTAATGTAATGTAATGTTATGTAATGTAATGTAATGTTATGTAATGTAATATTATGTAATGTAATGTAATGTAATGTAATGTAATATTATGTAATGTAATGTAATATTATGTAATGTAATGTAATATTATGTAATGTAATGTTATGTAATGTAATGTAATGTAATATTATGTAATGTAATGTAATGTAATATTATGTAATGTAATGGAATGTAATATTATGTAATGTAATGTAATATTATGTAATGTAATGTAATATTATGTAATGGAATGGAATGTAATATAATATTATGTAATGTAATGTAATGTAATGTAATATTATGTAATGTAATGTAATATTATGTAATGTTATGTAATGTAATGTAATGTAATATTATGTAATGTAATGTAATGTAATATTATGTAATGTAATGTAATATTATGTAATGTTATGTAATGTAATGTAATATTATGTAATGTAATGTAATGTTATGTAATATTATGTAATGTAATGTAATATTATGTAATGTTATGTAATGTAATGTAATATTATGTAATGTAATGTAATGTAATGTAATATTATGTAATGTAATGTAATATTATGTAATGTAATGTAATATTATGTAATGTAATGTAATGTAATATTATGTAATGTAATGTAATGTAATATTATGTAATGTAATGTAATGTTATGTAATGTAATATTATGTTATGTAATGTAATATTATGTAATGGAATGTAATGTAATATTATGTAATGTAATATTATGTAATGTAATGTAATGTAATGTAATATTATGTAATGTAATGTAATGTAATGTAATGTAATATTATGTAATGTAATATAATATTATGTAATGGAATGGAATGTAATATTATGTAATGTAATATTATGTAATGTAATGTAATGTAATATTATGTAATGTAATGTAATATTATGTAATGTAATATAATGTAATGTAATGTAATGTAATATTATGTAATGTAATGTAATATTATGTAATGTAATATTATGTAATGTAATGTAATATTATGTAATGTAATATTATGTAATGTAATGTAATGTAATGTAATGTAATATTATGTAATGTAATGTAATGTTATGTAATGTAATATTATGTAATGTAATATTATGTAATGTAATGTTATGTAATGTAATATTATGTAATGTAATGTAATGTAATATTATGTAATGTAATATTATGTTATGTAATGTAATATTATGTAATGTAATATTATGTAATGTAATGTAATGTAATATTATGTAATGTAATGTTATGTAATGTAATATTATGTAATGTAATGTAATGTAATATTATGTAATGTAATATTATGTAATGTAATATTATGTAATGTAATGTAATATTATGTAATGGAATGGAATGTAATATTATGTAATGTAATATTATGTAATGTAATGTAATATTATGTAATGTAATGTAATATTATGTAATGTAATGTAATATTATGTAATGTAATATTATGTAATGTAATGTAATGTAATATTATGTAATGTAATGTTATGTAATGTAATGTAATATTATGTAATGTAATGTAATATTATGTAATGTAATATTATGTAATGTAATGTAATGTAATATTATGTAATGTAATATTATGTAATGTAATGTAATGTAATATTATGTAATGTAATATTATGTAATGTAATATTATGTTATGTAATGTAATATTATGTAATGTAATATTATGTAATGTAATATTATGTAATGTAATGTAATGTTATGTAATGTTATATTATGTAATGTAATGTAATGTAATGTAATGTTATGTAATGTAATATAACATTATGTAATGTAATATTATGTTATGTAATGTAATATTATGTAATGTTATGTAATGTAATGTTATGTAATGTAATATTATGTAATGTTATGTAATGTAATGTTATGTAATGTTATGTAATGTAATATTATGTAATGTAATGTAATGGAATGGAATGGAATGGAATATTATGTAATGTAATATTATGTAATGTTATGTAATGTAATATTATGTAATGTTATGTAATGTAATATTATGTAATGTAATGTAATGTAATGTTATGTAATGTTATGTAATGTAATATTATGTAATGTAATGTAATGTAATATTATGTAATGTTATGTAATGTAATGTACTGTAATATTATGTAATGTAATGTAATGTAATATTATGTAATGTAATATTATGTAATGTAATGTAATGTAATGAAATACACAGGGAAGGAGGGAAAGAGAGGGAGCATGGGAAGGAATGGAGTAGGATCTCTATGACAATATTACTGACCCAACCTTATGATTCATTCCCCTGATGAACCGTCCACACACACAGAGAAAGGAAAAGACAGAAGGGATGGAGAGAGAGAGAAGATAGGGAGAGGAGAGAGAGAGAAGAGAGGGAGAGAAGAGAGAAGAGAGGGAGAGGAGAGAGAAGAGAGGGAGAGAAGAGAGAAGAGAGGGAGAGGAGAGAGAGAGATAGAGAGCGATGGAGAAGAGAGAGATGAGAGGGAGAGTCGAGAGAGAGAAGAGAGGGGGTGGAGATAGAGAGAGAGCGATGGAGAAGAGAGAGATAAGAGGACGATGGAGAAGAGAGAGATGAGAGGGAGAGTCAAGAGAGAGAAGAGAGGGAGTGGAGAGAGAGAGAGAGAGATAGAGAGCGATGGAGAGAGAGAGAGAAGAGAGGGAGAGGAGGGAGAGTGATGGAGAAGAAAGAGATGAGAGAAAATGATGACACATTCAGCAGCAGCGTTTCCCTGTAAAGTGTCCTACACATCCAGACCTTCCGTTGCCACAGCAACCCTGGGGTGATGTCCGTCCGTCTGAGGAGGATGAGGATGGAGCGAGGGAGGGAGGAGGGAGGTATATAGAAATGATATAGCGACTCACTGTGATGATGCTATCCTGCACAGAGGTGTGACTATCATGGCAACTTGGATGTAGACGGTGGAAATGATATAGCTACTCACTGTGATGATGCTATCCTTCACAGAGGTGTGACTATCATGGCAGCTTGGATGTAGCCGGCAGCCTCGGCTCGGCTCTTTCGCTCCTCTCTTCCGAGGAGCTTCTTCAACTCTGAAATGACTTGCGGTCCTCCCTCTGTCCTCCACCCTGTGAGTCACTCCACCAGCAGCATGGCTGTGTGTCAGCAGCATGGCTGTGTGTCAGCAGCATGGCTGTGTGTCAGCAGCATCACGTCTCCACAGAAACACATAGCACCGGACCTCAGCCAGCATCACTTCTGTCTCATCACCTGTCTGCAGCCAGCAGCATCATGTCTCTGTCTCATCACACCTAACTTCAGCTAGCAGCATCACTTATTCCTTATCACCTGCCTTCAGCCAGTAGCATCATGTCTCTGTCTCGTTACCTGTCTTCAGCCAGCAGCATCATGTCTCTGTCTCATTACCTGTCTTCAGCCAGCAGCATCATGTCTCTGTCTCATTACACCTGTCTTCAGCTAGCAGCATCATGTCTCTGTCTCATTACACCTGCCTTCAGCTAGCAGCATCATGTCTCTGTCTCATTACACCTGCCTTCAGCTAGCAGCATCACTTCTGTCTCAACACCTGTGTTACGGATACCAGTATCCTGTGTGTGTATCCTGTGTGTGTGTGTTTGCTCTCCTTCTCCCCTCTCAGGTGAAAATCATCACTCCCCAATCAATCATCAATCTGAAGACACACCTCCTCCTGTTTTCCTACCCTATCACAGTTCCTTTCCCTTGGTTTAAAAAGCCTGTCAGTTGGTTGCTCTTAAGCTCAATCTCTCTGTAAATGCCATGTCTGTAGGTCTCTGTGGTTCACTCGCTCGTTGTGTATTAACCTCTCTTTTGTTTGAGCACCTCCATAGCACTTTGTCATCACCTGTGAGTATTGTTTTGGTTATGGTGTTTGTGTTTGTTTGCTGGTGGGAAAAGGGGAAACCAAGACAAGTCGCCCATGGGCATACACTACCCGTAGGTGAACTTTGTTAAATACACTAGTTAGAACTGGGCGGACCATCCACTGTATTTTTGGTTAGTTAGTTAGCTGTTGTTAAAGTAGGCTAGTCTAGCTTAGTTTTATTTTGAATACTTATTGTTTCTTTCCTTGGGTCCAGCTCAGCCCCTTTTCCTGCTCCCCCCATTATCGTGTGTTTTCAAATAAACCTTGAGTTTGACGGTAGATTTCAGTTGTCCTGGTTATTTCGTTCACATTTTTGCTTTGTCACTATTATAATTTGCATGAGTTATGTTACGGGTCTCATTACCATCCCCCTAGACTGTCGGGCCAAAAAGGGATCCGTAACACCTGTCTGCAGCCAGCATCACCATGTCTCTGTCTCATCACACCTGCCTTCAGCTAGCATCATGTCTCTGTCTCATTACACCTGCCTTCAGCTAGCATCATGTCTCTGTCTCATCACCTGCCTTCAGCTAGCATCATGTCTCTGTCTCATTACACCTGCCTTCAGCTAGCATCATGTCTCTGTCTCATCACCTGTCTTCAGCTAGCACCATGTCTCTTTCTCATCACCTGCCTTCAGCTAGCACCATCTGCAGCCTACAGGAGGGAGGAGAGAGGAGGAGAGGTGTGTGTGATTTATGGAGGGAGGGAGGATCAATCAACTAATCCATGACTAACCCTTTCCGAGTGTGGAGAGGGTCAGGGATGTTCTCTCCTGTAAATGAGAATCTGTTCTCAGTCAATTTGTGGTGGCAGGTAGCCTAGTGGTTAGACCAGTGTTGGGCCAGTAACTGGAAGGTTGCTGGATCAAATCTCCGAGCTGAAAAGGTAAAAATGTGTTGTTCTGCCCCTGAACAAGGCAGTTAACCCAGTGTTCCCCTGAACAATACAGTTAACCCAGTGTTCCCCTGAACAAGGCAGTTAACCCAGTGTTCACCTGAACAAGGCAGTTAACCCAGTGTTCTCCTGAACAAGGCAGTTAACCCAGTGTTCCCCTGAACAAGGCAGTTAACCCAGTGTTCACCTGAACAAGGCAGTTAACCCAGTGTTCTCCTGAACAAGGCAGTTAACCCAGTGTTCCCCTGAACAAGGCAGTTAACCCAGTGTTCCCCTGAACAAGGCAGTTAACCCAGTGTTCCCCTGAACAAGGCAGTTAACCCAGTGTTCCCCTGAACAAGGCAGTTAACCCAGTGTTCACCTGAACAAGGCAGTTAACCCAGTGTTCACCTGTACAAGGCAGTTAACCCAGTGTTCCCTGAACAATACAGTTAACCCAGTGTTCCCTGAACAATACAGTTAACCCAGTGTTCCCCTGAACAAGGCAGTTAACCCAGTTTTCCCCTGAACAAGGCAGTTAACCCAGTGTTCCCCTGAACAAGGCAGTTAACCCAGTGTTCCCCTGTAAGCCTTCATTGTAAATAAGAATGTGTTCTGACTTGTCTAGTATGTATTATAATCCCACTTATTTACAATGACGGCCACCTCTTTCATTACATTTAATTAATTTGTATATTTTATTTAACCTTTATTTTACTAGGCAAGTCAGTTAAGAACAAATTCTTATTTACAATGACGGCCTACCCCGGCCAAACCCAGACGACGCTGGGCCAATTGTGCGCCGCACTCCATTTTTCACTTTGTAAACTTGTTTTCACTTTATCATTACTGGGTTTTGTGTGTAGATTAATGAGGGAAAAATACTTTCAGCACTGTAGAAATGTGTGTCAGTGAGCTATGTTGAACACTTCTGTTTCATGGGGCCTCTGGAGCTACTGGGGCCTCTGGGCGGGGCCTCTGGGGTTACTGGGGCCTCTGGGCGGGGACTCTGGGGTTACTGGGGCCTCTGGGATTACTGGGGCCTCTGGGTGGGGCCTCTGGAGCTACTGGGGCCTCTGGGGTTACTGGGGCCTCTGGGCGGGGCCTCTGGGGTTACTGGGGCCTCTGGGTGGGGCCTCTGGAGCTACTGGGGCCTCTGGGATTACTGGGGCCTCTGGGATTACTGGGGCCTCTGGGTGGGGCCTCTGGAGCTACTGGGGCCTCTGGGATTACTGGGGCCTCTGGGCGGGGCCTCTGGGGTTACTGGGGCCTCTGGGTGGGGCCTCTGGAGCTACTGGGGCCTCTGGGATTACTGGGGCCTCGGGGCCTCTGGGATTACTGGGGCCTCTGGGGCCTCTGGAGCTACTGGGGCCTCTGGAGCTACTGGGGCCTCTGGGCGGGGCCTCTGGGGTTGCTGTGGCCTCCGGGCGTGGCCTCCGGGCGGGGCCTCTGGGCGGGGCCTCTGGGGTTACTGGGGTCTCTGGGCGGGGCCTCTGGGGTTACTGGGGCTCTGGGTGGGGCCATGGAATGCCTACTGCTATCTATGTCTTCTCTTTATCTTAGCAGATTGCCAGGTCATGTGACAACCAAATATGGACATGATTATATATTAAAGATATATTATTATACAATATCTATAAAATTACTATCAAATATAAACCTGAATATAATGAGCACTGTTATCGAGTATGGTTCTCTATTTGGGAATTTATTATAGATTGTATGACCAAAATAAACTATTGTGACTACTATACCAACTAAATGATCTGTCAACTATGTGAGCTTTCTTTTGGTCCGTGAAGGATTTAACAGTAGAACCGCTGGGATTGGCTTTGCAATGAATACCTGCCGTTTTACGGGATTCTGACCAAGTCTGTTATTTTCTCTGTTTTTTTCTGTACCTGATTTAAATGTTCACACTGTCATTTCCTATGATCGAAAAAGAGCTTCTGAACATCAGAACAGCGATCACTCCAGGTGGATTTCTTCTTCAACGAGTCAGCGGAGCAGGACATACTGCTCACCCCGGATGAAGCACTAATCCTCAAGACTCCGAAAAGGAAGAGAGGTGTAAGAGATGCATCATGAATCTGTGTCGTAAATAAATCTGCTCTAACCCTCCGTTCTATGGGCGAACGTACAATCGCTGGAGAATAAACTGGACGAGCTCCGTTCAATTCTATCCTATCAGCGGGATTAGAAGAACTGTAATATCCTACAGTTTATTTGGAAAGTATTCAGACCCTTTTCCACATTTTGTTACGCAATTTTTTTCCCCCTCATCAATCTACACACAATACACAATAATGACAAAGCAAAACAGGTTTTTAGAATATTTACAAATGTATGAAATAAATACAGAAATACCTTATTTACCAAAGTATTCAGATGCTTTGCTGTGAGACTTGAAATTGAGCTCAGGTGCATCCTGTTTCCATTGATAATCCTTGAGATGTTTCTACATCTTGATTGGAGTCGACCTGTGGAAAATTAAATTGTTTGGACATGATTTGGAAAGGCACACATCTGTCTACATAAGGTCCCACAGTTGACAGTTCATGTCAGAGTAAAAACCAAGCCATGAGATCGAAAGAATTGTCCACAGAGCTCCGAGACAGGATTGTGTCGAGGCACAGATCTAGGGAAGGGTACCGAAACGTTTCTGCATCATTGAAGGTCCCCAAGAAAACAGTGGCTTCCATCATTCTTAAATGGAAGAGGTTTGGAACCACCAAGACTCTTTCAAGAGCTGGCTGCCCGGACAAACTGAGCAATTTGGGGAGAAGGGCCTTGGTCAGGGAGGTGACCAAGAACCAGATGGTCACTCTGACAGAGCTCCAGAGAGGTATTCTGTGGAGATGGGAGAACCTTCCAGAAGGGCAACCATCTCTGCAGCACTCCACCAATTAGGCCTTTATGATAGAGTGGCCAGCAGAAGCCACTTCCAAAGCCACCTAAAGGACTCTCAGACCATAAGAAACAACATTCTCTGGACTGATGAAAATATTTAACTTTTTGGCATGAATGCCAATCGTCATGTCTGGAGGAATCCTGGCACCATCCCTACGGTGAAGCATGGTGGTGGCAGCATTATGCTGTGGGGGATGTTTTTCAGAGGCAGCTACTTGGAGACTAGTCAGGATCGAGAGAAATATGAATTGAGCAATGTACAAAGAGATCCTTGATTAAAACCTGCTCCGGAGCGTTCAGGACCACAGCCTGGGGTAAAGGTTCACCTTCCAACAGGACAACGACCCCAAGCACACAGCCAAGACAACGCAGAATTGGCTTCAGGACAAGTCTCTGAATGTCCTTGAGTGGCCCAGCCAGAGCCCAGACTTGAACCCGATCTAAAATCTCTGGAGAGACCTGAAAATATCTGTGCAGCAATGCTCCCCATCCAACCTGACAGAGCTTGAGAGGATCTGCAGAGAAGAATGGTAGAAACTCCCCAAATTACAGGTGTGCCAAGCTTTCAGCGTCATTCCCAAGAAGACTTGAGGCTGTAATCGGTGCCAAAGGTGCTTCAACAAAGTACGGGGTAAAGGGTCTGAATGCTGATGTAAATGTGATATTTCAGATGTAAAAATGTGTCATTTGCAAATCTACAAACCTGTTATTGCTTTTTCATTATGGGGTTTTGTGTGTAGATTGATGAGGGAAAAAAATGATTTAATCCATTAAAGAATTAGGTTGTAACGAAACAAAATGTGGAACAAGTCAACGGGTCTGAATACTTTCTGAATGCGCTGTGTGTTTCTAGGAGTCATGGACAAGGATAATATTTATATCTGGGTTTTTTCATGCATCGGCAGGGCCATCTCAAGGGGGGGGTGTCTCTTTGTGATCAACAGATGGTGCACAACCTCAAATAATAAGGAGGTCTGAGGTTCTGCCTAGGAGGCCAGCATCCCGGAGCCTCTTCACTGTTGACACTGTAGACTGGAGTTTAACGGGTACAGCCAGTTAAATATTTTGAGGCGTCTGTTTCTCAAACTAGACACTCTAATCAAATCAAAATCAAATCAAATGTACTTAACATCTTGTCCATGTTCTGTTATAATCTCCACCCGGCACAGCCAGAAGAGGACTGGCCACCCCACATAGCCTGGTTCCTCTCTAGGTTTCTTCTTAGGTTTTGGCCTTTCTAGGGAGTTTTTCCTAGCCACCGTGCTTCTACACCTGCATTGCTTGCTGTTTGGGGTTTTAGGCTGGGTTTCTGTTCAGCACTTTGAGATATCAGCTGATGTAAGAAGGGCTTTATAAATACATTTGATTTGATTTGAGTGTCAAACTGCTGTGCTTTATCTTGGCCAGGTCGCAGTTGTAAATGAGATCTTGTTCTCAACTTGCCACCTGGTTAAATAAATATATAAAAAATATATATTTATATAAATAAATGACCAATATGTAAACAAAACAGAACAATGAAAATAAACCGGACAATTACAACATCTATAGTTTAAGACTTTACCCAGGATCCAGCTCAATCATTCCTGACATGGGCCAGCACCCAATGCCAAGTTCATGTACAAGTCGGAACTAGGAAACTCTGACATTTACAACTTGCTAACTGGTTATAGTTCAGGCAGTTAGCAAGTCAAACATTTCTGAGTTTCCAAGTTCCGACTAGCACGTGAACGCAGCACAGCTGCTCAACTGTAAATGTCTCGTTTCAGCTCATTTCATCTTGTTTTTAATACCATGTATTATTTTGAGGTATTTTGAATGATTTCATGTCAATGATAATGTGGCATTTTTCATGTAAGGGAATTCACCCCGTAGTGGACAAAAATGAATGGCAAATTATTGGCATAGGACAAACCATGTACACATTGGCCAATACCACCCAAAGCGGCGTTGATTCATGCAAAGTTTACTTCTATTGCCATATGGGTATTGCCAGTTGTAACACTTCAAAAATCCAACAGGTGGCGATTGCACTCCACCATGGTTTTTCATATTGATATTGGACTCCAAGTCAACATCCAAAAGCCAAATTTTGAAAAAATGAATTTTTTTTTGAAAAAACGTATCACCCCTTAAAAAAGTGCTTTCTGGACCGTTTTCGAAAATCTTTCGCTTTTTTGACAATTACACATGTATAAGAACTGTATGAAAATACTTTTGTCCAATTTTATTATCATAATTTTTTTAATTTTTTTACTTGCGCATATTGCATGTGTTTTCTCCATCTGCAATATGATTTCATAGGAAGTCAGAAGTCAAAAGTAAAAAATTATTAACTTTCATAAAAACTTCACACACCCCTAAAAAAGTGCTTTCTGGACCGTTTTTCGAAATTTTTCGAATTTTGTGTCAGTTACACACGTTTAAGAACTGTATCAACATACTTTAGTCATATTTTATTATCATAATTTTTTTTTTTATTTTTACTTGCGCATTATTGCATGTGTTTTGTCCATCTGCAATATGATTTCATAGGAAGTCAGAAGTCAAAAGTCAAAAATTATTAAATTTCATAAAAAACTTCACACACCCCTAAAAAAGTGCTTTCTGGACCGTTTTTCGAAAAAAATTTCGAATTTTGTGTCAGTTACACAAGTATAAGAACTGTATCAACATACTTTAGTCATATTTTATTATCATAATGTTTTTTTTTTTTTTTTTGCTTGTGCATAAGGCATATGTTTTGTGGGGGCCAAATGTCATAAGAAATTTGACATGCTCAAAAATCCTTCAGAAATGCAAAATTGACTGGCCTGATGAACTCGGGATGGCCGGGCAGTGATTGTTGTTCCTTTCAATCACTCGTGGTGTTGATTTCATCATGTCCATTTGTTTATGTTTTCTCACTTTTGCAAAGTCACTGTGCATTTGCCATATGGTTAACTGGGCATTCACCATCACCAATTTGTCATGCCATAAAAATCATGCAGGAATGCCAAATTGACTGGCCCGATGAACTCGGGATGGCTGGGCAGTGATTCTGGAACCTCTCCATCGCTCGTTTGGCTTGATTTCAGAATGTCGCTTTTGGTGATGGTACCTCACCGCTTAAACATATTGCTAATGGACAAGAGTCACCTGCAAGTCACCGTCCATCAGTCAATTTGATATCATTCAAAGCTAACTATTGGAGGCACTGTCAGTCTCTACGCACCCCAATGATACGTCCCTCCATCCATGTTGTGTATCTGTGTGATTTAGTTTTCCTTTGAATTTTTATGGGAAAAATGACTGATTTACAGTTCATGGGGGTTGCCTAATCATATATATGAAGTTTTGGAAAGATCTGATTTTTTTAACCCTCCAAACAGCCCATGAGAGACCAATTATGGCACTTCCGGTTGGCACAGGAAGCTGTAACTCAACATACATCCTCATTGGGGTATTCCATTAGAGAATCCTGAGTTTTAAGTCTTTACCATTAAAACTGACTGATTTACACAGGGTTGAATGCACTATGTCTATCAAACTGCAGGCAGGTTATGGGTATACACTTTTAGGGCGATTTGAACCACTTCCGGTTGGTCCAGGAAGCTTAGAATCGACACAGGTAGACCTTATAGTGGTCTGATGGACTGGTACCAAAGACAGGTTCATACAACATTCATAACCCATATAGACTCCAGGTTGTATTTAGTGGAGCAGCCAATATATTCCTATGGGGAGAGAAGTCAATGAACACTGTTTTTATGTAAACACCTTCTTTTGACTGTGAAGGGTTAATGTCACACGGTCAAGGATAGGCTTGGACAGATCAGGAGGACCTTAGGAACATTCCTGTGGTTGAATTGTCTTTCTAAACCTAACGGTTCCGCCGCTGTCACCCAAAATCAAATGACGTACTGGTGAAGGCTTCATATTGGGCCTATTTTTCTCATGGTCGCCGCGCTCAGACCGAGCGAGCTACGGTCAAGCGGGGCACCTCGTTGGACTCGGCATAGTCTGGACACTATGGTGATGCCATTGTTTGTGTTGATTTCAGAATGTCCATTTGGTCATGTTTTCTCACTTTTGAAAAGTCACTGTGCATTTGCCATATGGTTAACTGGGCAGTCACCATCACCAATTTGTCATGCCATAAAAATCATGCAGGAATGCCAAATTGACTGGCCCGATGACATAGGGATGGCTGGGCAGTGATTTTGGTACCTCTCCATCGCTCGTTTGGGTTGATTTCAGAATGTCGCTTTTGGTGATGGTACCTCACCGCTAAACATATTGCAAATGTTCCTTACTTTTGCAAAGTCACTAAAAATTCTTGCAGGAATGCCAAATTGACTGGCCCGATGACCTCGGGATGGCTGGGCAGTGATACTGGTACCTCTCCATCGCTCGTTTGGGCTGATTTCAGAATGTCGCTTTTGGTGATGGTACCTCACTGTTAAAACATATTGCAAATGTTGTCTCACTTTTGCAAAGTCACTGTGCATTTGCCATATGGTTAACTGGGCAGTCACCATTACCAATTTGTCATGCTATAAAAATCATGCAGGAATGCCAAATTGACTGGCCCGATGCCATAGGGATGGCTGTGCAGTGATACTGGTACCTCTCCATCGCTCGTTTGGGTTGATTTCAGAATGTCGCTTTTGGTGATGGTACCTCACTGTTAAAACATATTGCAAATGTTCCTTACTTTTGCAAAGTCACTGAAAATTTGTGCAGGAATGCCAAATTGACTGGCCCGATGACCTCGGGATGTCTGGGCAGTGATTATGGTACCTCTCCATCGCTCGTTAGGGTTGATTCCAGAATGTCCATTTGGTGATTTTTCTCACTCTTTCAAAGTCACTGTGCATTTGCCATATGGTTAACTGGGCAGTCACCATTACCAATTTGTCATGCTATAAAAATCATGCAGGAATGCCAAATTGACTGGCCCGATGACCTCGGGATGGCTGGGCAGTGATACTGGTACCTCTCCATCGTTCGTTAGGGTTGATTTCAGAATGTCGCTTTTGGTGATGGTACCTCACCGCTTAAACATATTGCTAATGGACAAGAGTCACCTGCAAGTCACCGTCCATCAGTCAATTTGATATCATTCAAAGCTAACTATTGGAGGCACTGTCAGTCTCTACGCACCCCAATGATACGTCCCTCCATCCATGTTGTGTATCTGTGTGATTTAGTTTTCCTTTGAATTTTTATGGGAAAAATGACTGATTTACAGTTCATGGGGGTTGCCTAATCATATATATGAAGTTTTGGAAAGATCTGATATTTTTAACCCCTCCAAACAGCCCATGAGACACCAATTATGGCACTTCCGGTTGGCACAGGAAGCTGTAACTCAACATACATCCTCATTGGGGTATTCCATTAGAGAATCCTGAGTTTTAAGTCTTTACCATTAAAACTGACTGATTTACACAGGGTTGAATGCACTATGTCTATCAAACTGCAGGCAGGTTATGGGTATACACTTTTAGGGCGATTTGAACCACTTCCGGTTGGTCCAGGAAGCTTAGAATCGACACAGGTAGACCTTATAGTGGTCTGATGGACTGGTACCAAAGACAGGTTCATACAACATTCATAACCCATATAGACTCCAGGTTGTATTTAGTGGAGCAGCCAATATATTCCTATGGGGAGAGAAGTCAATGAACACTGTTTTTATGTAAACACCTTCTTTTGACTGTGAAGGGTTAATGTCACACGGTCAAGGATAGGCTTGGACAGATCAGGAGGACCTTAGGAACATTCCTGTGGTTGAATTGTCTTTCTAAACCTAACGGTTCCGCCGCTGTCACCCAAAATCAAATGACGTACTGGTGAAGGCTTCATATTGGGCCTATTTTTCTCATGGTCGCCGCGCTCAGACCGAGCGAGCTACGGTCAAGCGGGGCACCTCGTTGGACTCGGCATAGTCTGGACACTATGGTGATGCCATTGTTTGTGTTGATTTCAGAATGTCCATTTGGTCATGTTTTCTCACTTTTGCAAAGTCACTGTGCATTTGCCATATGGTTAACTGGGCAGTCACCATCACCAATTTGTCATGCCATAAAAATCATGCAGGAATGCCAAATTGACTGGCCCGATGACATAGGGATGGCTGGGCAGTGATTTTGGTACCTCTCCATCGCTCGTTTGGGTTGATTTCAGAATGTCGCTTTTGGTGATGGTACCTCACCGCTTAAACATATTGCAAATGTTCCTTACTTTTGCAAAGTCACTGAAAATTTGTGCAGGAATGCCAAATTGACTGGCCCGATGAAGTCGGGATGGCTGGGCAGTGATTCTGGTACCTCTCCATCACTCGTTAGGGTTGATTCCAGAATGTCCATTTGGTGATTTTTCTCACTCTTTCAAAGTCACTGTGCATTTGCCATATGGTTAACTGGGCAGTCACCATTACCAATTTGTCATGCTATAAAAATCACGCAGGAATGCCAAATTGACTGGCCCGATGACCTCGGGATGGCTGGGCAGTGATACTGGTACCTCTCCATGGCTCGTTTGGGTTGATTTCAGAATGTCGCTTTTGGTGATGGTACCTCACTGTTAAAACATATTGCAAATGTTCCTTACTTTTGCAAAGTCACTGAAAATTTGTGCAGGAATGCCAAATTGACTGGCCCGATGAACTCGGGATGGCTTGGCAGTGATTCTGGTACCTCTCCATCACTCGTTAGGGTTGATTCCAGAATGTCCATTTGGTGATTTTTCTCACTCTTTCAAAGTCACTGTGCATTTGCCATATGGTTAACTGGGCAGTCACCATCACCAATTTGTCATGCCATAAAAATCATGCAGGAATGCCAAATTGACTGGCCCGATGACATAGGGATGTCTGGGCAGTGATACTGGTACCTCTCCATCGTTCGTTAGGGTTGATTTCAGAATGTCGCTTTTGGTGATGGTACCTCACCGCTTAAACATATTGCTAATGGACAAGAGTCACCTGCAAGTCACCATCCATCAGTCAATTTGATATCATTCAAAGCTAACTATTGGAGGCACTGTCAGTCTCTACGCACCCCAATGATACGTCCCTCAATCCATGTTGTGTATCTGTGTGATTTATTTTTCCTTTGAATTTTTATGGGAAAAATGACTGATTTACAGTTCATGGGGTTGTCTAATCACACATATGAAGTTTTGGACAGATCTGATTTTTTTTTAACCCTTCCAAACAGCCCCTGAGTCACCAATTATGGCGCTTCCGGTTGGCACAGGAAGCTATAAATACACACATGTCTTGACTGACATAGAAACCTAGGGAATCCTGAGTTTTAAGTCTTTAAGTTGAGAATTGACTGATCTACACAGGGTTGAATAATGCAGAGGCCTCGGCACCTTTCGAGGTGATGTACATCCAAATACCTTTTGGGTCAATTTAACCACTTCCGGTTGCTCCAGGAAGCTTAGAATCGACACAGGTAGACCTCATAGTGGTCTGATGGAATGTCATAGAAGACAGGTTCATACAGCATTCATAACCCATAAAGACCCCAGGTTGTATTTAGGGGAGCAGGCAATGTATTCCTATGGGGAGAGAAGTCAATGCACACTGTTTTTTTGTAAACACCTTCTTTTAACTGTGAAAGGTTAATGCCACACAGTCAAGGTTAGGCTTGCACAGATCGGGAGGACCTTAGGAACAGTCCTGTGTTTGAATTGTCCTTCTAAACCTAACGGTTCCGCCGCTGTCACCCAAAATCAAATAACATTGTGGTGCAGGCTTCATTGTGGGCCTATTTTTCTCATGGTCGCTGCGCTCAGACCGAGCGAGCTACGGTCAAGCGGGGCACCTCGTTGGACTCGGCACGGCCTTGGGATTATGTTTATGCCATTGCCTGCTCTCTGTGTCTTTAAACACCACGCTTTGTCACTCCATCCTTGCTGTGTGTGTGTGTGAGAGCTTTTCTTTGACATCTGTTGGGAAAAATGACTGATTTACAGTTCATGGGTGTTGTCTAATCACACATATGAAGTTTTGGACAGATCTGATTTTTTTAACCCTTCCAAACAGCCCCTGAGACACCAATTATGGCACTTCCGGTTGGCACAGGAAGCTATAAATAAAGTCATATCCTCATTGGGGTATGCCTTTACAGAATCCTGAGTTTTAAGTATTTACGTTAAGAACTGAGTTATTTACGGAGGGTTTAGTGAGTGTGTGTTATTTCAGATAATCATAGAAAATCACAGAAATGTCGCAGAGCTCCGCAGCACATTTTAAAAATACTCGTATGAACACCCTGCAACTGGATCTGTAACCGTTGAAAAAAAAAAAAAAACACCTATATCTGAACATCACGATCTGGTCACCGTACGATTTCTCGTAAATGACGATAGATAAATGGACGATTTTTTTTTATTGACACCGGAGGCCTCCTTGACTTTGACGTGAAGTGAAAAAAATCTTTTCTCTATTTTCATTTTGGACCTTTAATCCCAGAAATATGGCCATAACTCAAAAACCGTTGAGGCCTAGACGCCATCTTGTTCGGGGCCATCTTCCCATAATGCCAAACCTACGCTCACCAAGTTTCGGCTTCGAAATATTTTCAGTTTTCGAGATATGGCACGTCGTGATTCGGGATGTTTTGTCCAATAGCAATATGATTGCTTATGCCCTCTTGTGGGATATTCCGGCATAGCGCAAAAATGGGCTAAAATTTGTTTATTTTATTAAACGAAAACCGAATGTCCGACAAAGTTCATTTGATGACTTCCCGGTAGGTCTGGCCCTACCGCTCGGCCCGACGCCGTCCCCGAATTTCTAAAATGTTTTCGGACGTCTAGTAAGGGACCGTACAGTTCCAATAGGGACTTTCTCACTAACCATACGGTGATTGTCGAAATGTTCCCTTAGGGGATGTAAAGTTGGATCATTTAGTTGTAGTTGAGAATAAATTCTGCAGCTATTGAGGTGTAGTCTACCTGCCATTTTGGAAACATTCATATAAATTAGGTGTTAATTTAGAAAATACACAAGAATGTAGATTTTTTTTTTGCCACCAATTTATATATCCACTAGATGACTGTGAAGCCACCGAGCCTCCATCTTGGCTCTCCCCCACCATTGTGTTGAAGCCACCGAGCCTCCATCTTGGCTCCCCCACCATTGTGTTGAAGCCACCGAGCCTCCATCTTGGCTCTCCCCCACTATTGTGTTGAAGCCACCGAGACTCCATCTTGGCTCCCCCCCCAATGTGTTGAAGCCACCGAGCCTCCATCTTGGCTCTCCCCCACTATTGTGTTGAAGCCACCGAGCCTCCATCTTGGCTCTCCCCCACTATTGTGTTGAAGCCACCGAGCCTCCATCTTGGCTCTCCCCCACTATTGTGTTGAAGCCACCGAGCCTCCATCTTGGCTCTCCCCCACCATTGTGTTGAAGCCACCGAGCCTCCATCTTGGCTCTCCCCCCAATGTGTTGAAGCCACCGAGCATCCATCTTGGCTCTCCCCCACTATTGTGTTGAAGCCACCGAGCCTCCATCTTGGCTCTCACCCACCATTGTGTTGAAGCCACCGAGCCTCCATCTTGGCTCCCCCACCATTGTGTTGAAGCCACCGAGCCTCCATCTTGGCTCTCCCCCCAATGTGTTGAAGCCACCGAGCATCCATCTTGGCTCTCCCCCACTATTGTGTTGAAGCCACCGAGCCTCCATCTTGGCTCTCACCCACCATTGTGTTGAAGCCACCGAGCATCCATCTTGGCACTCCCCCACCATTGTTGAAGCCACCGAGCATCCATCTTGACTCTCCCCCACCATTGTGTTGAAGACACCGAGCATCCATCTTGGCTCTCCCCACCATTGTGTTGAAGCCACCGAGCATCCATCTTGGCTCTCCCCACCACTGTATTGAAGACACTGAGCCTCCATCTTGGTTCTCCCCCACCATTGTGTTGAAGACACCGAGCCTCCATCTTGGCTCTCCCCACCACTGTATTGAAGACAACGAGCCTCCATCTTGGCACTCCCCAACCATTGTTGAAGCCACCGAGCCTCCATCTTGGCTCTCCCCCACCATTGTGTTGAAGCCACCGAGCCTCCATCTTGGCTCTCCCCCACCATTATGTTGAAGCCTGCGAGCCTCCATCTGGGCTCTCCCCCACCATTGTGTTGAAGCCACTGAGCCTCCATCTTTGCTCTCCTCAGTAACTTTCTATTCAAGTTGTCAGACCCAGGTGGCTTGTCATTGTTGATAGACAACAATGATTCTTCACCTCTTCCACACTCACTTTTTACCATGTCATTACACATAACAGACCAGTAAATATTTGTTCTTCAACATACCCTGGTAGTGTAACGGCGTTCTTCAGTTTGTCGCAAGAAAGTCGGACCGAAATGCAGCGTGTAGGTTACTCATGTTTATTAGTGAAACAAAACAAACGAACTATACATGAATAACTAATAAATACAAAACAACAAACGGAACGTGAAACCTATTACAGCCTGACTGGTGAAACTAACACAGAGACAGGAACAATCACCCACGAAATACAAAGCGAAAACCAGGTTATTTAAATACGGTTCCCAATCAGAGACAACGAGAATCACCTGACTCTGATTGAGAACCGCCTCAGTCAGCCAAACCTATTTAACACACACCCCTACTCAACTACAATCCCAAATACTACAAACCCCGATACGAAAATACAATACATAATAAACCCATGTCACACCCTGGTCTGACAAACTAATAAACTAAAACACAAAATACTAAGACCAAGGCGTGACAGAACCTCCCCCTAAGGTGCGGACTCCCGAACGCACCTCAAAACCATAGGGAGGGTCCGGGTGGGCGTCTGTCCATGGTGGCGGTTCCGGCTCCGGATGTGGACCCCACTTCATAAATGTCATTGTTCCTCCCTTTCGCGTCCTGGGATAATCCACCCTCACCGCCGACAATGGCCTAATAGTCCTCACCCAGAACTCTACATAACAGAGGAGCAGCTCGTGACTGAGGGGCAGCTTGGGACTGAGGCAGCTCGGGACTGAGGGGCAGCTCGGGACTGAGGGGCAGCTCGGGACTGAGAAGAAGCCCAGTACTGAGAAGAAGCCCAGTACTGAGAAGAAGCCCAGTACAGAGATGAAGCCCAGCCAGGCAGTTGAATCCGGCAGATCCTGGCTGACTGGCGGATCCTGGCTGACTGGCGGATCCTGGCTGACTAGCAGATCCTGGCCGACTGGCGGATCCTGGCTGACTGGCGGATCTGGAAGAGTCTGGTTGACTGGCAGATCTGGAAGAGTCTGGTTGACTGGCAGATCTGGAAGAGTCTGGTTGACTGGCAGATCTGGAAGAGTCTGGCTGACTGGCAGATCTTGAAGAGTCTGGCTGACTGGCAGATCTGGAAGAGTCTGGTTGACTGGCAGATCTGGAAGAGTCTGGTTGACTGGCAGATCTGGAAGAGTCTGGTTGTCTGGCAGATCTGGAAGAGTCTGGCCGACTGGCAGATCTGGAAGAGTCTGGCTGTCTGGCGGATCTGGAAGAGTCTGGCTGTCTGGCAGATCTGGAAGAGTCTGGCTGACTGGCAGATTTGGCTGCTTCATGCTGACTGACGGCTCTGGCTGCTCCATGCTGACTGGCGGCTCTGGCTGCTCCATGCTGACTGGCAGCTCTGGCTGCTCCATGCTGACTGGCGGCTCTGGCTGCTCCATGCAGATTGACGGCTCTGGCGGCTCCTTGCAGACTGGCAGCTCCTTGCAGACTGGCAGCTCCTTGCAGACTGGCAGCTCCTTGCAGACTGGCAGTTCTAGCTGCTCCATGCAGACTGGCAGCTCTGGCTGCTCCATGCAGACTGGCAGCTCCTTGCAGACTGGCAGCTCTAGCTGCTCCATGCAGACTGGCAGCTCCTTGCAGACTGGCAGCTCCATGCAGACTGGCAACTCCATGCAGACTGGCAACTCCATGCAGACTGGCAACACTGGCTGCTCCATGTAGACTGGCAGCTCTAGCTGCTCCATGCAGACTGACAGCTCTAACTGCTCTAAGCAGACTGACAGCTCTGGCTGCCCCATGCAGACTGGCAGCTCTAGCTGCTCTATGCAGGCTGGCAGCTCTGGCTGCTCCATGCAGACTAGCAGCTCAGGCTGCTCCGAACAGGCAGGAGGCTCCGGCAGCGCTGTAGAGGAGGAAGGCTCTAGAACCGCTGAACAGGCGGGAGATTCCGACAGCGCAGGAGAGGGAGAAATGGCTGGCTGCGCTGAACAGGCGAGGCGCACTGAAGGCCTGATGCGTGGTGCTGGCACTGGTGGTATTTGGCCGAGGACACACACAGGAAGCCTAGTGCGGGAGCTGCTACTGGAGGGCTGGGGTGTGGAGGTGGTACTGGATAGACCGGACCGCGCAGGCGCACTGGGGACCGGATGCGTAGAGCCGGCTTCATGGCATTTGGCTCGACGCTCAATCTAGCTCCCGCCGATACGCGGAGCTGAAATATACCGCACCGGGCTATGCACCCGCACTGGGGACACCGTGTGCACCACTGCATAACACGGTGCCTGCCCGGTCTCTCTAGACCCCGGTAAGCACAGGGAGATTGCGCAGGTCTTCTACCTGACGCAGCCATACTCCCCTGATAGCCCCCCCCAAAAGATTTTTGGGGCTGCTTTTCGGGCTTCCATCCACGTTGCCGTGCTGCCTCCTCATACCGGCGCCTCTCCGCTTTAGCCACTTCTAATTCCTCCTTGGGGCGGCGATATTCACCAGGCTGAGCCCAGGGTCCTTTTCCGTCCAATTACTCCTCCCATGTCCAATTCTCCAAATGGTGTAGCCTCTCCCACTGAAGCTGCTTCTGTTGCCTCTCGTGTAGCTCCTGTTTCCTCATCGCCTGCTGCACCTTTGGGCGGCTACACTCCCCTGGTTTAGCCCAGGGTCCTCTTCCGTCAAGGATTTCCTCCCATGTCCAGAAATCCTTAATACGCGGCTCCTCTTTGGGCTGCTCCTGCCTGTTGACACGCTGCTCGGTCCGTGTTTGGTTGGTGATTCTGTAACGGCGTTCTTCGTTTGTCGCAAGAAAGTCGGACCGAAATGCAGCGTGTAGGTTACTCATGTTTATTAGTGAAACAAAACAAACGAATAACTAGGGTAACTACAAAACAACAAACGGAACGTGAAACCTATTACAGACTGACAGCTCTGGTGAAACTAACACAGAGACAGGAACAATCACCCACGAAATACAAAGCGAAAACCAGGCTACCTAAATACGGTTCCCAATCAGAGACAACGAGAATCACCTGACTCTGATTGAGAACCGCCTCAGGCAGCCAAACCTATTTAACACACACCCCTACTCAACTACAATCCCAAATACTACAAACCCCGATACGAAAATACAATACATAATAAACCCATGTCACACCCTGGTCTGACTAACTAATAAACTAAAACACAAAATACTAAGACCAAGGCGTGACAGGTAGGTTGACCGACAACCTGTAACATCTCTCGTGACTCCCCATCCCACATGCGGAAGCGTAATCATCGCCTGACACTAATTAGCATAGCGCAATGGACATAAATATCCCTAGAAAATATTCCTATTCATGAAAATCACAAATGAAATATATTGAGACACAGCTTAGCGTTTTGTTAATCACCCTGTCATCTCAGATTTTCAAAATATGCTTTACAGCCAAAGCTAGACAAGCATTTGTGTAAGTTTATCGATAGCCTAGCATAGCATTTTGTCAAGCTTGCAGCAGGTAACTTGGTCACAGAAATCAGAAAAGCAATCAAATTAAATCTTTTACCTTTGATGAGCTTCGGATGTTTTCACTCACGAGACTCCCAGTTAGATAGCAAATGTTCCTTTTTTCCAAAAATATTATTTTTGTTGGAGAAATAGCTCCGTTTATTCTTCACGTTTGGCTGAGAAATCGCCCGGAAATTGCAGTCACGAAAACGGCTAAAAATATTCCAAATTAGCTCCATAATATCGACAGAAACATGGCAAACGTTGTTTATAATCAATCCTCAAGGTGTTTTTCAAATATCTATTCGATAATATATACATCGGGACAATTCGTTTTTCAGTAGGACCGATTGGAGTAATGGCTACCTCTGTATTTTACGCAGAATCTCTCTGTTAATATCACATACATGATCAAACATTTCATACATATTATCCAGATGCGGACTGTTAGCACTTGGTGGTCTATAGCAGCTTCCCACCAAATGGGCTTTAGGTGAGGCAGTTTAACCTGTAGCCATAACTGTGGGGTTCGCTGCAGTGGAGTTGCTTCACTGATGAACAGACCAGTTTGAGGTAGTGGTCAATGGCTTGGCTAGAGTGTCTGTCTGGTCTGGGAAAAGTGTCCCAAATGGGAACCTATTCCCTATATGGTCTCCGGTAAAAACGTGTGCACTATATATGGAATAGGGGCCATTTGGGACACATATTCCGATCTGGTCCGCTCTTATATATCTCAGGCACCTCAAAACCCAGTAAAACCTCAGCAGGTATAATGCCCCCAGAGGTCCTAGGGTGGCCCTAAGAGGGAATCACTAAGGGTCAATTTCCTCATGTCCTGTCCACATATTTAGGCAGATTATATCTAAATATCTGTGTTTTATGTATTGTATGACATCACATTTGATGTTTGTTTCTATATATGTTCAAATAAACCTAAAATATCAGACATAACTGTACTTATACTAAATGAACAGCAGAGGCAGTAGAGCCCCATGTGATCTTAATTTATCAGTAGCATAGGAAGGAAGCGCATAAATGAGTCTAAATACAAGGTATTTAATGTGATAATGAAGGGCTGGTTTCCTGGACACATATTAGACCTAGATTTAAAACAGGTCTCAGATGAAATAGTCTTTTAATCCAGAACCAGTCTTATTCTGTGTCTGGGAAACCGTCCCACAGTGGGTGAAATATCTACATTCTACCAGATAGATGTGAGAAATCAATAGGTTTAGATATGAGAAATCAATAGGTTTAGATATGAGAAATCAATTGGTTTAGATATGAGAAATCAATATGTTTAGATATGAGAAATCAATAGGTTTAGATATGAGAAATCAATAGGTTTAGACGTGTGATATGAGAAATCAATAAGATTAGACGTGAGATAAGAGAAATCAATTAGATTAGAAGTGAGATAATAGAAATCAATTAGATTAGACTTGAGATTTGAGAAATCAATAGGTTTAGACGTGAGATATGAGAAATCAATAAGATTAGATGAGAAATCAAAAGGTTTTAGATATGAGAAATCAATAAGATTAGACGTGAGATATGAGAAATCAATAGGTTTAGACGTGAGATATGAGAAATCAATAAGATTAGACGTGAGATTTGAGAAATCAATTAGATTAGACGTGAGATTTGAGAAATCAATAGGTTTAGATTGAGAAATCAATAGGTTTAGATGTGAGATATGAGAAATCTATAAGATTAGACGTGAGATTTGAGAAATCAATAGGTTTAGACGTGAGATATGAGAAATCAATAAGATTAGACGTGAGATATGAGATATCAATAGGTTTAGACGTGAGATATGAGAAATCAATAAGATTAGACGTGAGATTTGAGAAATCAATTAGATTAGACGTGAGATTTGAGAAATCAATAGGTTTAGACGTGAGAAATCAATAGGTTTAGATGTGAGATATGAGAAATCTATAAGATTAGACGTGAGATTTGAGAAATCAATAGGTTTAGACGTGAGATATGAGAAATCAATAAGATTAGATGTGAGATATGAGAAATCAATAGGTTTAGACGTGAGATAAGAGAAATCAATTAGATTAGACGTGAGATTTGAGAAATCAATAGGTTTAGACATGAGATATGAGAAATCAATAGGTTTAGACATGAGATAAGAGAAATCAATTAGATTAGACGTGAGATTTGAGAAATCAATAGGTTTAGACGTGAGATAAGAGAAATCAATTAGATTAGACGTGAGATTTGAGAAATCAATAGGTTTAGACGTGAGAAATCAATAGGTTTAGACATGAGATATGAGAAATCAATAGGTTTAGACGTGAGATATGAGAAATCAATAAGATTAGACGTGAGATTTGAGAAATCAATAGGTTTAGACATGAGATATGAGAAATCAATAGGTTTAGACGTGAGATATGAGAAATCAATAGGTTTAGAAGTGAGAAATCAATAGGTTTAGATGTGAGAAAACTAGGCCTTCATTATTCATACGGGTTCATAGATTGATAAAAAAAACAGCTTTTGTGGATTACTCACTATGTGACTCACCATCACCAGAAGGACAGAAGGCTGCAGACAGTGTTTCAGTCATCTGAATAGAACGCGTGTCATACAATTAAATGACTGTGTTGTACCATTCCATGAACGACAGGACTCATGGTATTCTCATTTACACTATACTGTACATCAACGTGTTAATTGGTATAACGCAAGACCATCATTACTATAGACAGCCAACACCGTCATCACCATAAACAGCCAACACCATCATCACCATAAACAGCCAACACCATCATCACTATAGACAGCCAACACCATCATCACCATAGACAGCCAACACCGTCATCACCATAGACAGCCAACACCGTCATCACCATAAACAGCCAACACCATCATCACCATAAACAGCCAACACCATCATCACCATAGACAGCCAACACCATCATCACCATAGACAGCCAACACCATCATCACCATAGACAGCCAACACCGTCATCACCATAAACAGCCAACACCATCATCACCATAAACAGCCAACACCATCATCACCATAGACAGCCAACACCGTCATCACCATAGACAGCCAACACCGGCATCACTATAGACAGCCAACACCGTCATCACTATAGACAGCCAACACCGTCATCACTATAGACAGCCAACACCATCATCACCATAGACAACCCAACACCGTCATCACCATAGACAACCCAACACCATCATCACCATAGACAACCCAACACCATCATCACCATAAACATCAACATATCACCATAGACAGCCAACACCGTCATCACCATAGACAGCCAACACCGTCATCACCATAGACAGCCATGAGTCATCACTATAGACAGCCAACACCGTCATCACTATAGACAGCCAACACCGTCATCACTATAGACAGCCAACACCATCATCACCATAGACAGCCAACACCGTCATCACTATATACAGCCAACACCGTCATCACCATAGACAGCCATGACCGTCATCACTATAGACAGCCAACACCGTCATCACTATAGACAGGCAACACCGTCATTACCATAGACAGCCAACACCATCATCACTATAGACAGCCAACACCGTCATCACTATAGACAGCAAACACCATCATCACCATAGACAGCCAACACCATCATCACCATAGACAGCCATGACCGTCATCACCATAAACAGCCAACACCATCATCACTATAGACAGCCAACACCATCATCACCATAGACAGCCATGACCGTCATCACCATAGACAGCCAACACCGTCATCACCATAGACAGCCAACACCATCATCACCATAGACAGTCAACACCATGTTATCACCATAGACAGCCAACAACGTCATCACCATAGACAGCCAACACCGTCATAACCATAGACAGCCAACACCGTCATCACTATAGACAGCAACACCGTCATCACTATAGACAGCCAACACCATCATCACCATAGACAGCCAACACCGTCATCACTATAGACAACCAACTCCGTCATCACTATAGACAGCCAACACCATCATCACCATAGACAGCCAACACCGTCATCACCATAAACAGCCAACACCATCATTACTATAGACAGCCAACACCATCATCACCATAAACAGCCAGCACCACCATCACCATAGACAACCCATCACCATCATCACCATAAACAGCCAACACCACCATCACCATAGACAGCCAACACCATCATCACCATAGACAGCCATGACCGTCATAACTATAGACAGCCAACACTGTCATCACCATAGACAGCCAACACCGTCATCACTATAGACAGCCAACACCATCATCACCATCGACAGTCAACACCCTGTTATCACCATAGACAGCCAACACCGTCATCACCATAGACAGCCAACTCCGTCATCACTATAGACAGCCAACACCGTTATCACCTTAGACAGCCAACACCGTCATCACCTTAGACAGCCAACACCGTCATCACCTTAGACAGCCAACACCGTCATCACCTTAGACAGCCAACACCGTCATCACCATAGACAGCCAACACCGTCATCACCTTAGACAGCCAACACCGTCATCACCTTAGACAGCCAACACCGTCATCACCTTAGACAGCCAACACCGTCATCACCTTAGACAGCCAACACCGTCATCACCATAGACAGCCAACACCGTCATCACTATAGACAGCCAACACCGTCATCACCATAGACAGCCATGACCGTCATCACTATAGACAGCCAACACCGTCATCACTATAGACAGCCAACACCGTCATCACTATAGACAGCCAACACCGTCATCACTATAGACAGCCAACACCGTCATCACCATAGACAGCCAACACCGTCATCACTATAGACAGCCGACACCGTCATCACTATAGACAGCCATGACCGTCATCACCATAGACAGCCATGACCGTCATCACTATAGACAGCCAACACCATCATCACTATAGACAGCAACACCGTCATCACTATAGACAGCCAACACCATCATCACTATAGACAGCAACACCGTCATCACCATAGACAGCCAACACCATCATCACTATAGACAGCCATGACCGTCATCACTATAGACAGCCAACACCGTCATCACTATAGACAGCCACCACCGTCATCACTATAGACAGCCACCACCGTCATCACTATAGACAGCCATGACCGTCATCACTATAGACAGCCACCACCGTCATCACTATAGACAGCCACCACCGTCATCACTATAGACAGCCACCACCGTCATCACTATAGACAGCCACCACCGTCATCACTATAGACAGCCAACACCATCATCACCATAGACAACCCGACACCATCATCACCATAGACAACCCAACACCATCATCACCATAGACAACCCAACACCATCATCACCATAAACAGCCAACACCACCATCACCATAGACAGCCAACACCGTCATCACCATGGACAGCCAACACCATGTTATCACCATAGACAGCCAACAACGTCATCACCATAGACAGCCATGACAGTCATCACTATAGACAGCCAACACCGTCATCACTATAGACAGGCAACACCGTCATTACCATAGACAGCCAACACCGTCATCACTATAGACAGCCAACACCGTCATCACTATAGACAGCCAACACCCTCATCACCATAGACAGCCATGACCGTCATCACCATAAACAGCCAACACCATCATCACCATAGACAGCCAACACCATCATCACCATAGACAGTCAACACCATGTTATCACCATAGACAGCCAACAACGTCATCACCATAGACAGCCAACACCGTCATCACCATAGACAGCCAACACCGTCATTACTATAGACAGCCAACACCGTCATCACCATAGACAGCCAACACCGTCATCACTATAGACAGCAACACCGTCATCACTATAGACAGCCAACACCATCATCACCATAGACAGCCAACACCATCATCACTATAGACAGCCAACTCCGTCATCACTATAGACAGCCAACACCATCATCACCATAAACAGTCAACACCGTCATCACCATAAACAGTCAACACCGTCATCACCATAAACAGCCAACACCATCATTACTATAGACAGCCAACACCATCATCACCATAGACAGCCAACACCGTCATCACCATAGACAGCCAACACCGTCATCACCATAGACAGCCAACACCATCATCACCATAAACAGCCAGCACCACCATCACCATAGACAACCCATCACCATCATCACCATAAACAGCCAACACCACCATCACCATCGACAGCCAACACCATCATCACCATAGACAGCCATGACCGTCATCACTATAGACAGCCAACACCGTCATCACTATAGACAGCCAACACCATCATCACCATAGACAGTCAACACCCTGTTATCACCATAGACAGCCAACACCGTCATCACCATAGACAGCCAACTCCGTCATCACTATAGACAGCCAACACCGTCATCCCCTTAGACAGCCAACACCGTCATCACCATAGACAGCCAACACCGTCATCACTATAGACAGCCAACACCGTCATCACTATAGACAGCCACCACCGTCATCACTATAGACAGCCACCACCGTATCACCATAGACAGTCAACACCGTCATCACTATAGACAGCCAACACCATCATCATTATAGACAGCCAACACCATCATCACCATAAACAGCCAACACCGTCATCACTATAGACAGGCAACACCGTCATTACCATAGACAGCCAACACCGTCATCACTATAGACAGCCAACACCGTCATCACCATAGACAGCCAACACCGTCATCACTATAGACAGCCAACACCGTCATCACCATAGACAGCCAACACCGTCATCACTATAGACAGCCAACAACGTCATCACCATAGACAGCCAACACCGTCATCACCTTAGACAGCCAACACCGTCATCATCTTAGACAGCCAACACCATCATCACTATAGACAGCCATGACCGTCATCACTATAGACAGCCAACACCGTCATCACTATAGACAGCCACCACCGTCATCACTATAGACAGCCACCACCGTCATCACTATAGACAGCCATGACCGTCATCACTATAGACAGCCACCACCGTCATCACTATAGACAGCCATGACCGTCATCACTATAGACAGCCAACACCGTCATCACTATAGACAGCCACCACCGTCATCACTATAGACAGCCACATCACTATAGACAGCCATGACCGTCATCACTATAGACAGCCACCACCGTCATCACTATAGACAGCCACCACCGTCATCACTATAGACAGCCACCACCGTCATCACTATAGACAGCCACCACCGTCATCACTATAGACAGCCAACACCATCATCACCATAGACATAGACACCATCATCACCATAGACAACCCAACACCATCATCACCATAGACAACCCAACACCATCATCACCATAAACAGCCAACACCGTCATCACCATGGACAGCCAACACCATGTTATCACCATAGACAGCCAACAACGTCATCACCATAGACAGCCATGACAGTCATCACTATAGACAGCCAACATCATCACTATAGACAGCAACACCGTCATTACCATAGACAGCCAACACCGTCATCACTATAGACAGCCAACACCGTCATCACTATAGACAGCCAACACCATCATCACCATAGACAGCCATGACCGTCATCACCATAAACAGCCAACACCATCATCACCATAGACAGCCAACACCATCATCACCATAGACAGTCAACACCATGTTATCACCATAGACAGCCAACAACGTCATCACCATAGACAGCCAACACCGTCATCACCATAGACAGCCAACACCGTCATTACTATAGACACCGTCATCACCATAGACAGCCAACACCGTCATCACTATAGACAGCAACACCGTCATCACTATAGACAGCCAACACCATCATCACCATAGACAGCCAACACCATCATCACTATAGACAGCCAACTCCGTCATCACTATAGACAGCCAACACCATCATCACCATAAACAGTCAACATCATCACTATAGACAGCCAACACCATCATCACCATAGACAGCCAACACCGTCATCACTATAGACAGCCAACACCGTCATCACCATAAACAGCCAACACCATCATTACTATAGACAGCCAACACCATCATCACCATAGACAGCCAACACCGTCATCACCATAGACAGCCAACACCATCATCACCATAGACAGCCAACACCATCATCACCATAAACAGCCAGCACCACCATCACCATAGACAACCCATCACCATCATCACCATAGACAGTCAACACCCTGTTATCACCATAGACAGCCAACACCGTCATCACCATAGACAGCCAACTCCGTCATCACTATAGACAGCCAACACCGTCATCACCTTAGACAGCCAACACCGTCATCCCTTAGATAACACGTCATCACCATAGACAGCCAACACCGTCATCACTATAGACAGCCAACACCGTCATCACTATAGACAGCCACCACCGTCATCACTATAGACAGCCACCACCGTCATCACCATAGACAGTCAACACCGTCATCACTATAGACAGCCAACACCATCATCATTATAGACAGCCAACACCATCATCACCATAAACAGCCAACACCGTCATCACTATAGACAGCCAACACCGTCATTAACAGCCAACACCGTCATCACTATAGACAGCCAACACCGTCATCACCATAGACAGCCAACACCGTCATCACTATAGACAGCCAACACCGTCATCACCATAGACAGCCAACACCGTCATCACTATAGACAGCCAACACCGTTAGACAGCCAACACCATAGACAGCCAACACCGTCATCACTATAGACAGCCAACACCGTCATCACTATAGACAGCCACCACCGTCATCACCATAGACAGCCACACCGTCATCACTATAGACAGCCAACACCATCATCACCATGACCGTCATCACTATAGACAGCCAACACCGTCATCACCATAGACAGCCACCACCGTCATCACTATAGACAGCCAACACCGTCATCACTATAGACAGCCACCACCGTCATCACTATAGACAGCCATAACACCGTCATCACTATAGACAGCCACCACCGTCATCACTATAGACAGCCACACCGTCATCACTATAGACAGCCACCACTGTCATCACTATAGACAGCCACCACCGTCATCACTATAGACAGCCACCACCGTCATCACTATAGACAGCCACCACCGTCATCACTATAGACAGCCACCACCGTCATCACTATAGACAGCCACCACCGTCATCACTATAGACAGCCACCACCGTCATCACTATAGACAGCCATAACCTTCATCACTATAGACAGCCACCACCGTCATCACTATAGACAGCCATGACCGTCATCACTATAGACAGCCATAACCTTCATCACCATAGACAGCCAACACCGTCATCACCATAGTAACAAACATACTGCCACCCCCGATGCTAACCAGACCTGAATGGTTTACTGTTATATAAACAACAGTGAGTCAGGGATGCATGCTCAGGTCAGCAGTCAGACAGACAGACAGACAGACAGACAGACCAAACCCATCCCACTCTGTCACATCACACGCACACACACGCACGCACACCACACACACACACACACACACACACACACACACACAATAGACAAAGGAGTCGACTTCAGGAAGCAGAGGAGGGAACATCCATATCAGCAGGACTACAGTAGTTTTAAGTTCACACCGTCCACATCACCGAGGACTTTACATGGACCAACAACACTACCACTTGTTTCTTTACATCGTATTGGAGGGAAAGGAAATCGTCATGCCGCCCAGGTTGATCTCCAAATACCACCCCTGCACCATCGAGAGCTTCCTGTTACACCCGGTTACACCGGGTGGTGTGGACTGCCCAGTACATCACCGGGACCGTGATCTCACCCATCCAGGACATCTGCTCGAAATGGTTCCCTGAGGAAGGCATGCAGCATCATCAAGGACCCCACACACCCCAGCCAAGAGCTGTTCACTCCCTTACCATCGGGCAGATGGTATCAGAGCATGAGGTCTGATCCCAACCGGCTCAGAGACCGTTTCTATCTACAAGCCATCAGACTGCGGAACACTTGAAATGGACTGACCACCTGCTCTGATTCGACACACCACACCACCACGCACGCACGCACGCACACACACACACACACACACACACACACACACACACACACACACACACACACACACACACACACACACACACACACACACACACATCACAACTGCTGCTTCCAGACTCTTATTATATACAGCTCTGTTTATACACGCCCCCCATCCCCCCCATCACCAAAACACATGTAAATACTGTTCTAGAAATGCTGCCTTCCGGTATTATACTGATACTAACATGTTTCTTCCATTCTACTGTCATTTACTTTGTTGGTATTCTTACATTTTCTTATCTCTTGCTGCTGTTGCATTGTCCAGAAGGCACCTGAGCATGTCATTGGACGATTTAAAACCATGCATATCCTGCATTAATAAAACGTGAGACTTGAAACACATACACCTCTCCTCAGGCCCCCAAACCCAGCCCCATCCCATCCTATCCCAGTCTGTCACATTGTCTGGCTCCCTGTGAATCTAACCAAGGACGACAGCTGAGTCATTCACTCCAATGATTCCTGATCATTCAGATACATTCTTCAGCTCTCCAGAGAACCAAGTGTCACTTGCAATGAAACACAGAGGAAGATATATTTCACTGTGACCTAGATCTTTTCAGACTGCAATTATATGAAGTGTATCTCTCCACAGTGGCTGCCTCCCAGTATGTCACCTGATAGGGCTCTGGTCTAAAGTAGTGCACTATATAGGGAATAGGGCTCTGGTCTAAAGTAGTGCACTATATAGGGAATAGGGCTCTCGTCTAAAGTAGTGTACTATATAGGGAATAGGGCTCTGGTCTAAAGTAGTGCACTATATAGGGAATAGGGCTCTGGTCTAAAGTAGTGCACTATATAGGGAATAGGGCTCTGGTCTAAAGTAGTGCACTATATAGGGAATAGGGCTCTGGTCTAAAGTAGTGCACTATATAGGGAATAGGGCTCTGGTCTAAAGTAGTGCACTATATAGGGAATAGGGCTCTGGTCTAAAGTAGTGCACTATATAGGGAATAGGGCTCTGGTCTAAAGTAGTGCACTATATAGGGAATAGGGCTCTGGTCTATAGTAGTGCACTATATAGGGAATAGGGCTCTGGTCTAAAGTAGTGCACTATATAGGGAATAGGGCTCTGATCTATAGTAGTGCACTATAAGGGAATAGGGCTCTGGTAGTAGGGCACTATATAGGGAATAGGGCTCTGGTCTATAGTAGTGCACTGTATAGGGAATAGGGCTCTGGTCTAAAGTAGTGCACTATATAGGGAATAGGGCTCTGGTCTATAGTAGTGCACTATATAGGGAATAGGGCTCTGGTCTAAAGTAGTGCACTATATAGGGAATAGGGCTCTGGTCTAAAGTAGTGCACTATATAGGGAATAGGGCTCTGATCTATAGTAGTGCACTACATAGGGAATAGGGCTCTGGTCTAAAGTAGTGCACTATATAGGGAATAGCTCTGTCTATAAGTGCACTATATAGGGAATAGGGCTCGTCTAAATATAGGGAATAGGGCTCTGGTCTAAAGTAGTGCACTATATAGGGAATAGGGCTCTGGTCTAAAGTAGTGCACTATAGAATAGTGGACTATATAGGCACTGTATTAATAGGGCTCTGGTCTAAAGTAGTGCACTATATAGGGAATAGTAGGCACTGTATTAGGTATAGGGCTCTGGTCTAAAGTAGTGCACTATATAGGGAATAGTGCACTATATAGGGAATAGGGCTCTGGGACACTATATAGGGAATAGTAGGCACTATATAGGGAATAGGGCCCTATATAGTAGTGCACTATATAGGGAATAGGGCCCTGGTCTATAGTAGTGGACTATATAGGGAATAGGGCCCTGGTCTAGTAGTGCACTATATAGGGAATAGGGCCTATAGTAGTGGACTATATAGGGAATAGGGCCTATAGTAGTGGACTATATAGGGAATAGGGCCTATAGTAGTGGACTATATAGGGAATAGGGCCTATAGTAGTGGACTATATAGGGAATAGGGCCTATAGTAGTGGACTATATAGGGAATGCTCCAGTTGGTATTCTGATGACAGTGATGGGGTATAAATGCCGATCAACAGTGGAATGCCCAGTGGAATGCCCAGTGGAATGCCCAATCAATGGAATCAATGGAATGCCCGGTGGTAGCACAATATGATAGCTAAGGAAATAGAGAAAATTCTGGCTGTTTGATTGCAGAGGGAGTCGAAAAGAGAAACACAAATTGCAACCACGGCAACCGTGACAGAGAGGAGAAGCGTTCATCCATGTATACGGGTAAGAGAATCCGTTTGCATTGATAGATGAACCTAGTTGGTTAGCTTTAGCTACCTGCAGATTCATGCATGGTGGCTAGTTATGACAATCAGTAATGATTGGGATTTTGCCGCATTCAAAACAACTGGGAACTTGGAACTGGGAACTTGGAACTGGGAACTGGGAACTTGGAACTGGGAACTGGGAACTCGGAACCGGGAACTCGGAACCGGGAACTGGGAACTTGGAACTGGGAACTGGAACTCGGAACTCGGAACTCGGAACTGGGAACTGGGAACTTGGAACGGAACTGGGAACTTGGAACGGAACTGGGAACTCGGAACCGGGAACTGGGAACTTGGAACTGGGAACTCGGAACTGGGAACTCGGAACTGGGAACTCGGAACTGGGAACTCGGAACTGGGAACTGGGAACTGGGAACTGGGAACTGGGAACTCGGAACCGGGAACTCGGAACCGGGAACTCGGAACCGGGAACTCGGAACCGGGAACTTGGAACTCGGAAATCTCAGACTTCTGACATCAGTGCTTTCAAGACAACTGGGAACATAGGAAACAAAAGAGCTCCGACTCTGAAAAATAGTTTTGAACGGTCATCCAACTCAGAATTTCAACTCGATAACTCGGGCCTCTTTCTAGAGTCCCAACTTTCTTGTTTTGGGACTAAAGCCTGATCAGAGTGAGAGATCTCAGACTTAAGCCTGATCAGAGAGAGAGAGATCTCAGACTAAAGCCTGATCAGAGTGAGAGATCCCAGACTAAAGCCTGATCAGGGAGAGAGAGATCTCAGAATAAAGCCTGATCAGAGTGTGAGATCTCAGACTAAAGCCTGATCAGAGTGAGAGATCTCAGACTAAAGCCTGATCAGGGAGTGAGAGATCTCAGAATAAAGCCTGATCAGGGAGAGAGATCTCAGACTAAAGCCTGATCAGGGTGAGAGATCTCAGACTAAAGCCTGATCAGAGTGAGAGATCCCAGACTAAAGCCGGATCAGAGTGAGAGATCCCAGACAAAGCCTGATCTTTCTCAGACTAAAGCCTGATTGTCTCAGACTAAAGCCTGATCAGGGTTAAGATCCCAGACTAAAGTTCTGATAGAGTGAGAGATCCCAGACTAAAGCCTGATCAGTGGGATCCCAGACTAAAGCATTGATCAGGGTGTGAGATCTCAGACTAAAGCCTGATCAGGGTGAGAGATCTCAGACTAAAGCCTGATCAGCTGGAGATCTCAGACTTAAGCCTGATCAGAGTGAGAGATCCCAGACTAAAGCCTGATCAGAGTGAGAGATCCCAGACTAAAGCCTGATCAGGGTGTGAGATCTCAGACTAAAGCCTGATCAGGGTGAGAGATCTCAGACTAAAGCCTGATCAGAGGATGACAACATTTGATTGAACCTTTGTTTAACTAGGCAAGTCAGTTAGGAACAAGTTCTTATTTGCAATGACATAGGAACAGTGGGTTAACTGCCTTGTTCAGGGGGCAGTGACAGATTTTTACCTTGTCAGCTCGTGACTAAAGCCTGATCAGAGTGAGGGAGCCCAGACTAAAGCCTGATCAGGGTGACAGAGCAAACCATTTGTTTATGGGGAGACTACACACTTTTAGGGAAGAGCCCCATTCAGAGGTGTGCTGTGTTAATTGCAGTGTAGGGGGGAGTTTTTGAGGAGATGAGAGGAGATGAGAAAAGCAGAGAAGACAGGAGAGAAGAGGGTAGAGGAGAGAGGGAGGTGCCCAGCCCACACATAGACTATAGGTTAGCCCGGTTTGGTTTAGGGAGAGCCCCATTCAAAGGCAGTAACGTGTTAATGCAATATTTGGAAGGAGAGAGGGAAAGCAGAGGGAAGAGAGAGGAGTCTTTGGGAGGAGAGAGGGAGGGGTAGAGGGAATGTTGGGGTGAGGGAAGGAGGGTGTTGTTGGGGAGAAGGGCAGGCAGCTGTATGTGAAAACAAGAACAGGGTCAGGCCCCACAAGACAAATGCGTCAGCTTACTCCTTTCGGTTGGTTGCCATGGTGACAGAGATGGCTGGGAAAGAAGGAGCAGTGGAGGAATTGTTATTAAATGGAGGGATTGTGGTGGGACACACATAGCTTCACACTAAATGTCATTAAATCAAGGGACCGTGTTGGGACACACATAGCTTCACACTAAATGTCATTAAATCAAGGGACCGTGGTGGGACACACATAGCTTCATACTAAATGTAATTAAATCAAGGGATTGTGGTGGGACACACATAGCTTCACACTAAATGTCATTAAATCAAGGGACCGTGGTGGGACACACATAGCTTCATACTAAATGTCATTAAATCAAGGGATTGTGGTGGGACACACATAGCTTCACTCTAAATGTAATGAAATCAAGGGATTGTGGTGGGACACACATAGCTTCACACTAAATGTCATTAAATCAAGGGACCGTGGTGGGACACACATAGCTTCACACTAAATGTCACTAAATCAAGGGACCGTGGTGGGACACACATAGCTTCACACTAAATGTCATTAAATCAAGGGACCGCGGTGGTACACACATAGCTTCACACTAAATGTCATTAAATCAAGGGACCGTGGTGGGACACACATAGCTTCACACTAAATGTCATTAAATCAAGGGACCGTGGTGGGACACACATAGCTTCACACTAAATGTCATTAAATCAAGGGATTGTGGTGGGACACACATAGCTTCACACTAAATGTCATTAAATCAAGGGACCGTGGTGGGACACACATAGCTTCACACTAAATGTCACTAAATCAAGGGACCGTGGTGGGACACACATAGCTTCACACTAAATGTCATTAAATCAATGGATTGTGGTGGGACACACATAGCTTCACACTAAATGTAATTAAATCAATGGATTGTGGTGGGACACACATAGCTTCACACTAAATGTCATTAAATCAAGGGACCGTGGTGGGACACACATAGCTTCACACTAAATGTCATTAAATCAAGGGATTGTGGTGGGACACACATAGCTTCACACTAAATGTCATTAAATCAAGGGATTGTGGTGGGACACACATAGCTTCACACTAAATGTCATTAAATCAAGGGATTGTGAAATGTGGGACACACATAGCTTTCACACTAAATGTCATTAAATCAAGGGACCGTAGGTGGGACAGCACATAGCTTCACACTAAATGTCTGACTGCACACAGAGCAAACACAAACACATAGGCTAACTCAGACACATAACTGTCACTCGTACATTCTTAAAGCATGAGCAAATAGAGAAATGTAGGGAAGAAAGCAAACATCCAATGTTAAAAACTTGGGGCATTGCACAAACTCAGATGAATTTCTGCACAACTCAACGTCTGCATGGTCGTGAATATGAATAGTGTTCTGTTTGCATTGGCTCAAATAGGTTATACAGCACAGACAGAAGTCAGCCAGCACTAACTCAGCCAGCACTAACTCAGACAGCACTAACTCAGCCAGCACTAACTCAGCCAGCATTAACTCAGACAGCACTAACTCAGACAGCACTAACTCGGACAGCACTAACTCAGACAGCACTAACTCAGACAGCATTAACTCGGACAGCACTAACTCAGACAGCACTAACTCAGACAGCATTAACTCAGACAGCATTAACTCAGACAGCACTAACTCAGACAGCACTAACTCAGACAGCACTAACTCAGACAGCATTAACTCGGACAGCACTAACTCGGACAGCACTAACTCGGACAGCACTAACTCGGACAGCACTAACTCGGACAGCACTAACTCGGACAGCACTAACTCGGACAGCACTAACTCGGACAGCACTAACTCGGACAGCACTAACTCGGACAGCACTAACTCGGACAGCACTAACTCGGACAGCACTAACTCGGACAGCATTAACTCGGACAGCACTAACTCGGACAGCACTAACTCAGACAGCACTAACTCGGACAGCACTAACTCGGACAGCACTAACTCGGACAGCACTAACTCGGACAGCACTCGGACAGCACTAACGGACAGCACTAACTCAGACAGCACTAACTCAGCCAGCATTAACTCAGACAGCACTAACTCAGACAGCACTAACTCAGCCAGCACTAACTCAGACAGCACTAACTCAGACAGCATTAACTCAGACAGCATTAACTCAGACAGCACTAACTCAGCCAGCACTAACTCAGCCAGCATTAACTCAGCCAGCACTAACTCAGCCAGCACTAACTCAGACAGCAGTAACTCAGACAGCACTAACTCAGCCAGCACTAACTCAGACAGCAGCACTAACTCAGCCAGCACTAACTCAGCCAGCACTAACTCAGACAGCACTAACTCAGACAGCATTAACTCGGACAGCACTAACTCAGACAGCACTAACTCAGACAGCACTAACTCAGACAGCATTAACTCAGACAGCACTAACTCGGACAGCATTAACTCAGACAGCATTAACTCGGACAGCATTACCTCAGACAGCATTAACTCAGACAGCACTAACTCAGACAGTACTAACTCAGCCAGCACTAACTCAGCCAGCACTAACTCAGCCAGCACTAACATTGGTTAGTGAAAGTATTCACCCCCTTGGCATTTTTACAATTTTGCTGCCTTACAACCTGGAATGAAAATATATTTTTTGGGTGGGTTGGATGGGATTCTCTGAGGGATGAGAGGTGTTGGGTTTGCGCCAGACATAGCGTTTTCCTTGATGGCCAAAACGCTCAATTTGAGTCTCGTCTGACCAGAGTACCTTCTTCCGTATGTTTGGGGAGTCTCCCACATGCCTTTTACTTCTGTTTTAATGGCCATTTTTCCTTCCTTAAAGCCCAGCTCTGTGGAGTGTACGGCTTAAAGTGGTCCTATGGACAGACTCTCCAATCTCCACTGTGGAGCTTTGCAGCTCCTTCAGGGTTGTCTTTGGTCTCTTTGTTGCCTCTCTGGTTAATGCCCTCCTTGTCTGGTCTGTGAGTTTTGGTGGGCGGCCCTCTCTTGGAAGGTTTGTTGTGGTGCCATATTCTTTACATTTTTTAATAATGGATTTAATGGTGCTCCGTGGGATGTTCAAAGTTTCTAATATTTTTATAACCCAACCCTGATCTGTACTTCTCCACAACTTTGTCCCTGACCTGTTTGGAGAGCTCCTTGGACTTCATAGTGCCACTTGCTTAGTGGTGTTGCAGACTCTGGGGCTTTTCAGAACAGGTGTATATATACTGAGAGCATGTGACAGATCATGTGACACTTAGATTGCACACAGGTGGACTTGATTTAATTAATGATGTGACTTCTGAAGGTAATTGGTTGCACCAGATCTTCTTCAGGGGCGAAGGGGTGAATACATAGGCATAGCACCACTTTTCATTTTTTTTCTTCGAATTTTATGAAACAAGTAATTTTTTTCACCAATTTGGACTATTTTGTGTAAGTCTATTACATGAAATCCAAATAAAAATCAATTTAAATTACAGGTTGTAATGCAACAAAATAGGAAAAATGCCAAGGGGATGAAGACTTTTGCAAGGAACTGACACAAGTGACATCAATTAGAGATCATATATTTCACCTGGTCAGTCTAAGTCACGGAAAGAGCAGGTGTTCCTAATGTTTTGTACACTCGGTGTATATCATGTGTACTGGACATGTCTGAGAACAGTGAATCCAGATGTTATGTAGAGTCCGTAAGGTACAGAACAGCAGACAGGCTTAGGGTCAGTAATCTAAGGCACGGTCTGTAAGGAACAGAACAGCAGACAGGCTTAGGGTCAGTAATCTAAGGCATGGTCTGTAAGGATCAGAACAGCAGACAGGCTTAGGGTCAGTAATCTAAGGCACGGTCTGTAAGGAACAGAACAGCAGACAGGCTCAGGGTCAGTAATCTAAGGCATGGTCTGTAAGGTACAGAACAGCAGACAGGCTTAGGGTCAGTAATCTAAGGCACGGTCTGTAAGGATCAGAACAGCAGACAGGCTCAGGGTCAGTAATCTAAGGCACGGTCTGTAAGAACAGCAGAACAGAACAGCAGACAGGCTAAGGAACAGAACAGGGTCAGTAATCTAACAGGTCTTAAGGGTCAGAACAGCAGACAGGGGGTCAGTAATCTAAGGCACGGTCTGTAAGGAACAGAACAGCAGACAGGCTTAGGGTCAGTAATCTAAGGCACGGTCCGTAAGGTACAGAACAGCAGACAGGCTTAGGGTCAGTAATCTAAGGCACGGTCTGTAAGGATCAGAACAGCAGACAGGCTTAGGGTCAGTAATCTAAGGCACGGTCCGTAAGGTACAGAACAGCAGACAGGCTTAGGGGGTCAGGGGTAATCTAAGGCACGGTCTGTAAGGAACAGAACAGCAGACAGGCTTAGGGTCAGTAATCTAAGGCACGGTCTGTAAGGATCAGAACAGCAGACAGGCTTAGGGTCAGTAATCTAAGGCACGGTCTGTAAGGAACAGAACAGCAGACAGGCTTAGGGTCAGTAATCTAAGGCACGGTCTGTAAGGTACAGAACAGCAGACAGGCTTAGGGTCAGGTAATCTAAGGCACGGTCTGTAAGGATCAGAACAGCAGACAGGCTTAGGGTCAGTAATCAGGCAGGGGTCTGTAATCTAAGGCACGGTCAGGCTTAGGGTCAGTAATCAGACAGGTCTGTAAGGATCAGAACAGCAGTCAGGCAGGGGTCAGTAATCTAAGGCATGGTCTGTAAGGAACAGAACAGCAGACAGGCTTAGGGTCAGTAATCTAAGGCATGGTCTGTAAGGTACAGAACAGCAGACAGGCTTAGGGTCAGTAATCTAAGGCACGGTCTGTAAGGAACAGAACAGCAGACAGGCTTAGGGTCAGTAATCTAAGGCACGGTCTGTAAGGATCAGAACAGCAGACAGGCTTAGGGTCAGACAGGGGTCAGTAATCTAAGGCACGGTCTGTAAGGAACAGAACAGCAGACAGGCTTAGGGTCAGTAATCTAAGGCACGGTCTGTAAGGAACAGAACAGCAGACAGGCTCAGGGTCAGTAATCTAAGGCACGGTCTGTAAGGAACAGAACAGCAGACAGGCTCAGGGTCAGTAATCTAAGGCACGGTCTGTAAGGTACAGAACAGCAGACAGGCTTAGGGTCAGGTCAGGCAGGGGTCAGTAATCTAAGGCACGGTCTGTAAGGAACAGAACAGCAGACAGGCTCAGGGTCAGTAATCTAAGGCACGGTCTGTAAGGATACAGAACAGCAGACAGGCTTAGGGTCAGTAATCTAAGGCACGGTCTGTAAGGATCAGAACAGCAGACAGGCTTAGGGTCAGGTCAGGCAGGGGTCAGTAATCTAAGGCACGGTCTGTAAGGTACAGAACAGCAGACAGGCTTAGGGTCAGGTCAGGCAGGGGTCAGTAATCTAAGGCACGGTCCGTAAGGTACAGAACAGCAGACAGGCTTAGGGTCAGTAATCTAAGGCACGGTCTGTAAGGAACAGAACAGCAGACAGGCTTAGGGTCAGTAATCTAAGGCATGGTCTGTAAGGAACAGAACAGCAGACAGGCTTAGGGTCAGTAATCTAAGGCACGGTCTGTAAGGAACAGAACAGCAGGCAGGCTTAGGGTCAGTAATCTAAGGCACGGTCCGTAAGGTACAGAACAGCAGACAGGCTTAGGGTCAGTAATCTAAGGCACGGTCTGTAAGGCATGGGTACAGAACAGCAGACAGGCTTAGGGTCAGTAATCTAAGGCACGGTCTGTAAGTCTGAACAGAACAGCAGACAGGCTTAGGGTCAGTAATCTAAGGCACGGTCTGTAAGGAACAGAACAGCAGACAGGCTTAGGGTCAGTAATCTAAGGCACGGTCTGTAAGGTACAGAACAGCAGACAGGCTTAGGGTCAGTAATCTAAGGCACGGTCTGTAAGGAACAGAACAGCAGACAGGCTTAGGGTCAGTAATCTAAGGCACGGTCTGTAAGGAACAGAACAGCAGACAGGCTTAGGGTCAGTAATCTAAGGCACGGTCTGTAAGGTACAGAACAGCAGACAGGCTTAGGGTCAGTAATCTAAGGCACGGTCTGTAAGGAACAGAACAGCAGACAGGCTTAGGGTCAGTAATCTAAGGCACGGTCTGTAAGGAACAGAACAGCAGACAGGCTTAGGGTCAGTAATCTAAGGCACGGTCTGTAAGGTACAGAACAGCAGACAGGCTTAGGGTCAGTAATCTAAGGCACGGTCTGTAAGGAACAGAACAGCAGACAGGCTTAGGGTCAGTAATCTAAGGCACGGTCTGTAAGGAACAGAACAGCAGACAGGCTTAGGGTCAGTAATCTAAGGCACGGTCTGTAAGGTACAGAACAGCAGACAGGCTTAGGTCAGTAATCTAAGGCACGGTCTGTAAGGATCAGAACAGCAGACAGGCTTAGGGTCAGTAATCTAAGGCACGGTCTGTAAGGAACAGAACAGCAGACAGGCTTAGGGTCAGTAATCTAAGGCACGGTCTGTAAGGTACAGAACAGCAGACAGGCTTAGGGTCAGTAATCTAAGGCATGGTCTGTAAGGATCAGAACAGCAGACAGGCTTAGGGTCAGTAATCTAAGGCACGGTCCGTAAGGTACAGAACAGCAGACAGGCTTAGGGTCAGTAATCTAA